>NC_090337.1:60459017-60519822 GCF_035084215.1 Heptranchias perlo
AAGGATTAATTAACAATCTTGTTGTGTGGGGTCCGTCAGGGAAGAGCGACCATAACATGATAGAATTCCTCATTAAGATGGAGAGTGAAGCAGTTGAATTCAAAACTAGGGTCCTGAATCCAAATAAAGGAAATTATGAAAGTATGAGGTTGGCTATGATAGATTGGGGAACTTTACTAAAAGGGATGACGGTGGATAGGCAATGGCTAATATTTAAAGAATGTGTGCAGGAATTACAACAATTATTCATTCCTGTCTGGAACAAAAACAAAACAGGAAAGGTGGCTCAAACGTGGCTTACAAAAGAAACTAGGGATAGTATTAAATCCAAAGAGGAGACATATAAAATTGCCAGAAAAAGCGGCAAGCCTGAGGATTGGAAACAGTTCAGAATTCAGTAAAGGAGGACAAAAAGATTGATTAAGAGGGAAAAAATAGAGTATGAGAATAAACTAGCAGGGAACATAAAAACTGACTGTAAAAGCTTCTATAAATATGTTAAGAGAAAAAGATTAGTGAGGACAAATGTAAATCCCTTACAGTCAGAAATGGGGAAATTATAATGGGGAACAAAGAAATGGCAGAACAATTAAACACATACTTTGGTTCTGTCTTCACAAAGGAGGACACAAATAACCTCCCAGAAATGTTAGTGAACCGAGGGTCTGGTGAGATGGAGGAACTGAAGGAAACCAGTATTAGTAAAAAAATAGTGCAAGGGAAATTAATGGGGCTAAAGGCTGACAAATCCCCAGGGCCTGATAATCTACATCCCAGAGTATGAAAGGAAGTGGTCCTGGAAATAGTGGATGCATTGATGATCATCTTCCAAAATTCTATAGACTCTGGAACAGTTCCTACAGATTGGAGGGTGGCAAATGTAATCCCACTATTTAAAAAAGGAGGGAAGGAATAAACGGGGAATTATAGACCAGTTAGCCTAACATCAGTCGTGGGGAAAATGCTAGAGTCTATTATAAAAGATGTGAAAACAGAACACTTGGAGGGCATTAATGGGATTGGACAAAGTCAGCATGTGTTTATGAAAGGGAAATCATGCTTAACAAATCTACTGGAGTTTTTTGAGGATGTAACGAATACATAGGGGTAAATCAGTGAATGTGGTGTATTAGGATTTTCAGAAGGCTTTTGATAAGGTCCCACACAAGAGGTTAAAGTTCATGGGATTGGGGGGAATATACTGGCATGGATTGAGAATGGGTTGACAGACAGGAAACAGAGAGTAGGAATAAACGGGTCTTTTTCCAGGTGGCAGGCAGTGACTAGTGGGGTACCGCAGGGATCAGTGCTTGGGCCCCAGCTATTCACAATATATATCAATGATTTGGATGAGGGAACAGAATGTAACATTTCCAAGTTTGCAGACGACACAAAGCTGGGGTGGAATGTGAGCTGTGAGGAGAATGCAAAGAGGCTTCAATGCGATTTAGACAAGTTGGATGAGTGGGCAAGAACATGTCAGATGCAGTATAACGTCGATAAATGTGAGGTTATCCACTTTGGTTGTAAAAACAGAAAGGTAGATTATTATCTGAATGGTGACAGATTGGGAAAAGGGGAGGTGCAACAAGACCTGGGTGTCCTTGTACACCAGTCGCTGAAAGTGAACATTCAGGTGCAGCAAGCAGTTAGGAAGGCGAATGGTATGTTGGCCTTCATTGCAAGAGGATTTGAGTACAGGAGCAGGGATGTCTTACTGCAGTTATACAGGGCCTTGGTGAGACCACATCTGGGGTATTGTGTGCAGTTTTGGTCTCCTTATCTGAGGAAGGATGTCCTTGCCATGGAGGGAGTGCAACAAAGGTTTACCAGACTGATTCCTGGGATGGCAGGGCTGACGTATGAGGAGAGATTGGGTCGACTAGGCCTATATTCACTAGAGTTTAGGAGAATGAGAGGTGATCTCATCGAAACATCTAAAATTCTAACAGGACTCGACAGACTAGATGCTGTCTGACGAGATGTTCCCGGTGGCTGGGGAGTCCAGAACCAAGGGTCACAGTCTCAGGATACGGGGTATGCCGTTTAGAACCGAGATGAGGAGAAATTTCTTCACTCAGAGGATGGTGAACCTGTGGAATTCTCTACCACAGAAGGCAGTGGAGGCCAAGTCATTAGATATATTCAAGAAGGAGATAGATATATTTCTTAATGCCAAAGGGATCAAGGGATATGGGGAAAAAGAGGGAACAGGCTACTGAGTTTGACGATCAGCCATGATCATTTTGAATGGCGGAGAAGGCCCGAAGGGTTGAAAGGCCTACTCTTGCTCCTGTTTCCTATGTTTCTATGTTTCTCTGTACACAGTACTCCAGGTGTGATCTCACCAAAGCCCTGTACAGTTGCAGCAAGTCTTCCTTACTCTTGTATTCCAACCCCCTTGCAATTAAGATCAACATACAATTTATCTTCCTAATGCTTGCTGAACCTGCATGTTAACTTTCAGTGTTTTGTGTACAAGGACATCCAAATCCCCCTGAACACCAACATTTAATGGTTTTTCACCATTTAAAAAACATTCTGTTTTTCTATTCTTACGACCAAAGTGAATAACCTCACATTTCCCCACATTATACTCTAAATGCCTTCTTGCCCACTCACTTGACCTGTCTATATCCCTTTGCAGACTGTTTATGTCCTCCTCACAGCTTACTTTCCCACCTAGCTTTGTATTGTCAGTAAACTTGGATACATTACACTCGGTTCCTTCATCTAAGTCATCAATAGAGATTGTAAATAGCTGAGGCCCAAGTGCTGATCCTTGTGGCACCCCACTAGTTACAGTTTGCCAACCTGAAAATGACCCGTTTATTCCTACTCTCTGTTTTCGGTCAGTTGACTAATTCTCTATCCATGCTAATACATTACCCCCAACCCCATGAGCCCTTATCTTGTGTAACAACCTTTTATGCGGCACCTTATCAAATGCTTTTTGAAAATCCAAATATACTACATCCACTGGATATCTTTATCTACCCTGCAAGTTACACCCTCAATAAACTCTAATAGATTTGTCAAACATGATTTCCCTTTCATAAAACCATGCTGACTCTGCCTAATCATATTATGATTTTCTCAGTGACCCGTTATCACATCCTTAACAATGGATTCCAGCATTTTCTCTCCCTCCTTTCTTGAATAGCAGTGTTACATTTGCTACCTTTCAATCCACTGGGACCATTCTCGAATCCAGGGAATTTTGGAAGATCACAACTGATGCATCCACTATCTCTGTAGCCACTTCTTTTAGAACCTTTGGATGTCGGCCGTCAGGTCCAGGGGATTTGTCGGTTTTTAGTCCCATTAATTTCTCCACGACTGCTTCTTTACTAATATTAATTATTTTAAGTTCCTCACTCTCATTAGACCCTTGGTTCCCCACTATTTCTGGTTTGTTTTTTGTGTCTTCTGCTGTGAAGACAGTTCGGATTTGGAGCCTGGCTCCAAGCCGCCGATTCCGGGCTCCCCATTGACATGTCCAGGTGCGAGCGCACCTTCCGAATGCAATTAAAGCCAGTGGGATGATACTTTACACAGTTGTTCAGGTACTTTAAGTACTTGAGGGACATAATTTTCTCCACATTTTGGCAGGGGGACGATTTTGAAGCATCCTCAGCGTGTTTCCCGTGCTGTGGGATACACTCCATGTTGCAACAGACGTGTTTCAGCCAGCAGCCAGTGGGAGATTCAAATCCTTAATTGACAGATGGGGAGAAAAGGTCACTTATTGCAGCAGGGCACTCAGTGCTTGCAGACAAAGTTTTGGCTGCAAGATCTTTGTGTTTGCACTGAAAATTCTTACTTTCCATTCAAAATTCTGTTGTTCAAACATATTTAATGACCTTGCGGACCCCCTCAAATTCACATTGTCAGGATGGGGACACCATGGCTGCATTCACCACCACATCTGAAAATGAGCAACATCACCAGTCTTGCCAGGCACGGCATCCACCTCCACCACGTGGAGCTCCACAACACAGTGCTGCACCACAGGCACCTGCACAAGATCAGAGAGGGCAACAACAGAGAGAACAACGTAGCAGGAGGCACTGCCCTCGCCACAGGGTCTACAGATCGAGGCTCAGTTTCCTGGATCTCTCTGAGGAGCAGTGCATATGGAGGCTCAGAGTCAGTCACCAGGTAGTCGCAGACATCTGCAGCCTCCTTCATGCTGAGATGCTCTCGGCTGAGTCGAGCAGCATCCCTTACCTGTCGCTGTCAAAGTCACCACTGCCCTCAACTTCTTCGCCTCCCGATCACTCCAGGGTGCCAACGGGGACATTGCCGTGGTCTCTCAGTCATCTGCGCACAAGTGCATAAGGCTGGTCACCGACGGCTTGTTTCACAGGGCCTCGCATTACATCAACTTCCCCATGGACAACCTCAGCCAGACGGAGAGGGCAGTGGGATTCCACTCTGCGGCTGGCTTCCCAAGGGTGCAGGGTGCAATGGACAGCACACATATAGCAATACAAGCACCTCCACATGAGCCAGGACTGTTCTTCAACAGGAAGGGCTATCACTCCATCAACACTCAGCTCGTTTGTGACCACCGGAAAAGATTCCTTGACATGTGCCCCAGATTCCCTGGCAGCTGCTCCGATTCCTTCATCCTCCGGGAATCCAACATCCCGTCCCTCTTCCACGCACCGAGCACCCGCAAGGGCTGGCTCCTCGGGGACACGTGGCTCATGACACCTCTGAGGAACCCCACTACCGAGCAACAGCGTTGTTATAACGACAGCCACATTGCCACCAGGTGTACAATCGAGCATGCTATAGGGCTGCTCAAGATGCAATTTAGGTGCCTTGATCTGGGGAAGCACTTCAATACGCACCAGACAGAGTGGGACGCATTATAGTCGTGTGTTGTGCCCTGCACAATATGGAACAACAGATAGGGGTGCTGCTTGAGGAGGCCCCATCCACATCTTCCACACACGTTGAGGAGGAGGAGGCAGAGGAGGCGGAGGAGGAGGAGCAGCAACCCATGGGCAGAGCAATGGCTCACCTGGCTGCTCGTGAGGCCAGGGAGTCACTGATATGTGAATGTTTCTCTGAACATCAGACAGTGTGAAGAGTCCAGTCCTCACACCACCGCATAGAGCAGTGCCCACACCAGCAGCCCCCACCCCTTCCTGGACAAAACAGTCCTGCAAACACACATATACCCACTGCAGAGTGACCCAATGTGGGGCATCAAGTGTTGCTGCTTATGGTGAACCTCATGAAAGGGCCCTATTATAGAAGCCAGTCATGAATGGCCAAGACGTGGCAGTAATGATGACAATAATAATATTTAATATGAGTTTAACAAAAAGCAAAGATAATATAAACTAGGACCCACCGAAGTGTGTGTATCTGCGTTGGTGGATGGCTCATCAGATGTGACGATGCACCCTCAGAGGCCGGCAGGTCCTCGGAGGAATTGCCCTCTGCCGTCACAGCGGTCGCTAAAAACCCTCTCAGAGAACAGAAGGCAATATTAAGTGTAATCACAGATGTGTCATGTTGCGATGAGCATACTGAGGTGCTGAAGATGGCAAGGCGTGTTAACATCAATTCATATTGTGTGTGCTGAATGTTAAAGTTCCGTCACACGCCATTTGTCGGGTGCCAGTCTCGCGTCCTTGACGGACGGGCACGCGAGGGTTCTACTGAGTTCCAGCACCTCCTACTTTGCGTCTGCAAGGACGATGATTTATTGCACCCCCCCTCCTATCCTCGCCCACATCCGTGCATTCTGGGCTCTCGTCTCCTATAAGGAGAGAAAGTACAGACGCGTGAGTGAGTGATGGTGACGTGGCCAACTGATGAATGCTTTGGTTTGGGTGTGGCTGATGGTGAAAGAGATGCATCAGAGGGTGAGGAAGAGACAGAGCCATGACATTGTATGAGGATTGGTTTGAGTGGTAGAGGTGCAGTGACTAATGGGGAAGTGAGGAAGTGCTGAGGAACTGCAGGTAAGTTGAGGATGAGCCTTAAGTGGGTGTGGGGAGTGATGTGAAGAGTAGTGTTGGCAGTGCAGAATGAGATGGGGGGTAGGGACGGTGATGTGGAAGATGGAATGTCGGAGAATGAGTAAGTGTACTCACTTTGGCTGACCTAGTTAGGTCATTGAAGCACTTCCTGCACTGGACCCAGATGCGGGAGATGTTGCTGCCGCTGGTGACCTCCTCTGCCACCTCGAGCCAGGCCTTCTTGGTGGCAGAGGCAGGCCACTTCCTCCTGTTGCCGGGTAGAACACATCCCTCCTCCTCCTCACCCCATCCAGTAGCACTTGCTGAATCTTGGAGCAGCCTTTCCCCTGGGCTGCTCCATTGTGGTGTGTGGGTGTGTGCTCCAGGAGCAGCCATTGGAGGACTGCCCCTTTAAATGGAGCTCCTCCAGTTGACAGCCTGTGATGCGAGTGCGCAGTCCGCCCGCTGCACATCTTTCGGATGGCAAACCCGGAAGTTACGTTAACTGGCTCCACCTGGCTTGCGATCGCGTGGAAAACGGGCGTGTTTATTGGGCGGGTTACCCACGCACCCAATCACTGCCTTCCCCCGCCGCTGCAAACCTGCCTTCCCACTAATATCGGGGCCAAAATATTTGCTTAAAGTCTCTGCCATTTCCTTATTCCCTATTATATTTTCTCCTGTCTCAGCATCTAAGGGACCCATGTTTAGTTTTGCTGCTCTCTTCCTTTTTACATACTTGTGGAAGGTCTTACAATCTGTTTTTACATTTCTTGTTTGTTTACTCTCATATTCTATTTTCTCCCTCTTCATCAATTTTTTGGTCATTCTTTGCTGGTTTCCAAAACTTTCCCAATCCTCAGGCTTCCGACTCTTCTTGGCAACATTATAAGCCTCTTCTTTTAATCTAATACTATCCTTAACTTCTTTATTTAGCCATGGAGGGATCACTTTTCCTGTGGAGTTTGCATTCCTCAATGGAATGTATATTTGTTGCGAGTTATGAAATATTTCTTTAAATGTTCGCTATTCCCTATTTAGAGTCATATCTATTATTTGAATTTCCCAATCTACCTTTGCTAACTCGCCCCTCATACCAGTGTAATTTGGCTTCATTTAAATTTAAGACCCTAGTTTCTGACTTAACGACATCACTCTCAAAATCAACATGAAATTCTATCATATTATGATCACTATACCCCAGAGGATCCTTTACTATAGGATCACTAATTAATCCTGTCACATTACACAAGACAAGATCGAAAACAGCTTGTTCCCTAGTTGGTTTCACAATGTATTGTTCCAGGAAACTGTCTCGAATGCATTCCATGAACTCGTCCTCCAAACTACTTTTGCCAATTTGATTTGCGCAGTCTGTATGAAGATTAAAATCCCCCACGATTATTGCATTACCTTTGTTACAAGCTCCTCTTATATCTTGAATAATACTCTGTCCAACAGTATAACTACTGTCAGGGGGCCGAGAAACTACTCCCACCAGTGTTTTCTGCCCCTTGTTATTTCTTATCTCCACCGGTACTGATTTTACTTTCTGATCCTCCGAGCCGAGATCCTTTCTCATTACTCTCTTTATGTCATCCTTTATTGTCAGGGTTACCCCTCCCCCCACCCAGCTCCTTTTCCATTTTTCTGTCTTTTCCAAAAGTCAATTTACCTGGAATATTTAGTCCCCAATCTTGGTCACCTTGCAACCAGGTCTCAGTAATTACTATTAGATCAAACCCATTTATCTATATTTGTGTCATTAATTCATCTATCTTGTTACGAATGCTTTGTGCATTCAGATAAAGCGCCTTTAATTTTAACTTTTTACTATTTTTCCCTGATTTGACCCTTTTCACAGATGCACTTTTCCCATTAAACTATCTGTTCCTTCCTGACACACTCCAGTTATCTTTACCCAAATCACTACACTGCTCTATGGCCTTAACTTTACTCTTTAGATTTATAAATTTACCCTCCCCCTGCCTGAACCCTCCCCCTGCCTTTTTGGTTTAAAGCCCTATCAACCGCCCCAGTTATTCGATTTGCCTGGACAGTGGTCCCAGCTCGGTTTAAGTGGAGCCCATCCCAACGGAACAGCTCCCTCTTTTCCCAGTACTGGTGCCAGTGCCCCATGAATCAAAACCCCTTTCTTCCACACCACTCTTTGAGCCATGCATTTATCTCTCTAATCTGATTGTCACTATGCCAATTTGGGTGTGGCTCACGCCGTGTTCCAGAGATTATTACCCTTGAGGTTCTGCTTATTATTTTGGACCCGAGCTCCTCAAACTCCCTCAGCAGAACCTCATTCCTAGTTCTACCTATGTTGTTGGTTCCTACGTGGACCACCACATCTGGATCCTCCCCATCTCATGCTCCAAGTTCTTCTCCAGCTGCGACGTGATATCCTTAATCCTGGCACCGGGCAGGCAACACAGCCTCCGGGACTCCCGGTCACGTCTGCAGAGAACAGTTTCCATCCCCCTGACTATACTATCCCCGACCACCAACACATTCCTTTTCACTCCCCCCATTTGAATGGCCTCCTGTACCATGGTGCCGTTGTCAAATTGCCCATCCTGCATGCAGTCTTTGTTCTCATCAACACAGGCAGCAAGTACCTCGTATCTGATGGACAAGGGCAAAGGCTGAGACTCCTCCATCACTGCATCCTGGGTCCCTCTACCTGCCTGACTCACAGTGACATCCTCCTGTCCCTGACCGCTGACCAAATCTAAACTACTACCTAACCTGAGGGTTGTGACTGCCTCCTGGATCAAAGTGTCCGGGTAACTCTCCCCCTCCCTCATGCATCGCAATGTCTGCAGCTCTGAGTCCAGCACAACAAATCTGAGCTGAAGTTGCTCGACCAGAGCGGCGGCGGACCTGAGCTGGAGCAGAGGAGAGAGACCGAGAGCGGGGATAAAAGAGCGGCGGCCCGAGGCCCGAGACCAGAGCAGCGGCGGACCTGAGCGGGAGCAGAGGAGAGAGACCGAGAGCGGGGATAAAAGAGCGGCGGCCCGAGGCCCGAGACCAGAGCGGCGGCGGACCTGAACGGGAGCAGAGGAGAGAGACCGAGAGCGGGGATAAAAGAGCGGCGGACCGAGGCCCGAGACCAGAGCGGCGGCGGACCTGAACGGGAGCAGAGGAGAGAGACCGAGAGCGGGGATAAAAGAGCGGCGGCCCGAGGCCCGAGACCAGAGCTGCGGTGGACCTGAACGGGAGCAGAGGAGAGAGACCGAGAGCAGGGATAAAAAGAGCGGCAGCCCGAGGCCCGAGGCCCGAGGCCCGAGACCAGAGCGGCGGCGGACCTGAACGGGGAGCAGAGGAGAGAGACCGAGAGCGGGGATAAAAGAGCGGCGGCCCGAGGCCCGAGACCAGAGCGGCGGCGGACCTGAACGGGAGCAGAGGAGAGAGACCGAGAGCAGGGATATAAAGAGCGGCAGCCCGAGGCCCGAGGCCCGAGGCCCGAGACCAGAGCAGTGGCGGACCTGAACGGATCAAAAACAACAACAGAAAACCAAGGAGTGACGTCACAGGACAGCAGGTAAGTGATTGGTTGCTGAGTATTACTGTTTTTTTTTCTTCTCTAAATTAGGGCATTGGTTTAAACTAAGAGCTGGGAAAATAAGCAGCTTTTATAGCAGGTAGTTTTTTTTTTAGTGAACCTAGGTCCCTGGTATAGTTAACATTTTCAAATTTCAACGTAATTTAAAAGGGGTAACTAAGCTAAGGCAAATCATGGCAGCAGACCTCGCACCCATGATATGCCCCTCCTGCAAGATGTGGGAAGTCATGGACACTACCAGTGTCCCTGCCGACCATGTGTGCAGGAAGTGTGTCCACCTGCAGCTACTGACCGATCGTATCTCGGAGCTGGAGCTGCGGGTGGACTCACTGTGGAGCATCCGCGATGCAGAGAAACTCGTGGATAGCACGTTTAGCGAGTTGGTCACACCGCAGGTAAAGGAAGTACAGGCAGGAAGTGAATGGGTGACCACCAGGAAGAGTAAGAGGTGCAGGCAGGTAGTGCAGGGGTCCCCTGTGGCCATCCCCCTCTCAAACAGGTATACCGTTTTGGATACTGTTGTGGGAGATGGCTCACCAGGGGAAGGTGGCAGCGGCCAGGTTCATGGCACCGTGGCTGGCTCTGCTGCACAGGAGGGCAGGAAAAAGAGTGGCAGAGCTATAGTGATAGGGGACTCGATTGTAAGGGGAATAGACAGGCGTTTCTGCGGACGCAACCGAGACTCCAGGATGGTATGTTGCCTCCCTGGTGCAAGGGTCAGGGATGTCTTGGAGCGGCTGCAGAACATTCTGGAGGGGGAGGGTGAACAGCCAGTTGTCGTGGTGCATATAGGTACCAACGATATAGGTAAAAAATGGGATGAGGTCCTACAAGCTGAATTTAGGGAGTTAGGAGTTAAACTAAAAAGTAGGACCTCAAAGGTAGTAATCTCAGGATTGCTACCAGTGCCACGGGCTAGTCAGAGTAGGAATGACAGGATAGCTAGGATGAATATGTGGCTTGAGAGATGGTGCAAGAGGGAGGGATTCAAATTCCTGGGACATTGGAACCGGTTCTGGGGGAGGTGGGACCAGTACAAATTGGACGGTCTGCATCTGGGCAGGACTGGAACCAATGTCCTAGGGGGAGTGTTTGCTAGTGCTGTTGGGGAGGGTTTGAACTAAAGTGGCAGGGGGATGGGAATCGATGCAGGAAGTCAGTGGGAAGTAAAGTGGTGACAGAAACAAAAGGCAGTAAGGGAGAGTGTACAAAACATGACCAGACAAATGGTCTGAGAAAGCATGGCAAAGACCAAGGGAAGTCTAGATTAAACTGCATTTATTTCAATGCAAGAAGTCTGATGGGCAAGGCAGATGAACTCAGGGCATGGATGGGTACATGGGACTGGGATGTTATAGCTATTACTGAAACATGGCTAAGGGAGGGGCAGGACTGGCAGCTAAATATTCCAGGGTACAGATGCTTTCGGAAAGATAGAGCAGGAGGTAAGAGAGGAGGGGGAGTTGCGTTCTTGATTAGAGAGAACATCACGGCAGTAGTGAGAGAGGATATATCCGAGGGTTCGCCCACGGAGTCGATATGGGTAGAACTGAAAAATAACAAGGGAGAGATCACTTTGATAGGATTGTACTACAGACCCCCAAATAGTCAACGGGAAATTGAGGAGCAAATATGTAAGGAGATTACAGACAGCTGCAAGAAAAATAGGGTGGTAATAGTAGGGGACTTTAACTTTCCCAACATTGACTGGGACAGCCATAGCATTAGGGGCTTGGATGGAGAGAAATTTGTTGAGTGTATTCAGGAGGAATTTCTCATTCAGTATGTGGATGGCCCGACTAGAGAGGGGGCAAAACTTGACCTCCTCTTGGGAAATAAGGAAGGGCAGGTGACAGAAGTGTTAGTGAGGGATCACTTTGGGACCAGTGATCATAATTCCATTAGTTTTAAGATAGCTATGGAGAAGGATAGGTCTGGCCCAAAAGTTAAAATTCTAAATTGGGGAAAGGCCAATTTTGATGGTATTAGACAGGAACTTTCAGAAGTTGATTGGGAGAGTCTGTTGGCAGGCAAAGGGACGTCTGGTAAGTGGGAGTCCTTCAAAAATGTGTTAACCAGGGTTCAGGGTAAGCACATTCCTTATAAAGTGAAGGGCAAGGCTGGTAGAAGTAGGGAACCTTGGATGACTCGGGAGATTGAGGCCCCAGTCAGAAAGAAGAAGGAGGCATATGACATGCATAGGCAGCTGGGATCAAGTGGATTCCTTGACGAGTATCGAGATTGCCGGAGTAGAGTTAAGAGAGAAATCAGGAGGGCAAAAAGGGGACATGAGATTGCTTTGGCAGATAAGGCAAAGGTGAATCCAAAGAGCTTCTACAAATACATAAAGGGCAAAAGAGTAACCAGGGAGAAAGTAGGGCCTCTGAAGGATCAACAAGGTCATCTATGTGCGGAACCACAAGAGATGGGTGAGATCCTAAATGAATATTTCGCATCGGTATTTACGGTTGAGAAAGGCATGGATGTTAGGGAACTTGGGGAAATAAATAGTGATGTCTTGAGGAGTGTACATATTACAGAGAGGGAGGTGCTGGAAGTCTTAACGCGCATCAAGGTAGATAAATCTCCGGGACCTGATGAAATGTATCCCAGGACGTTATGGGAGGTTAGGGAGGAAATTGCGGGTCCCCTAGCAGAGATATTTGAATCATCCACCGCTACAGGTGAGGTGCCTGAAGATTGGAGGGTAGCAAATGTTGTGCCTTTGTTTAAGAAGGGCGGCAGGGAAAAGCCTGGGAACTACAGACCGGTGAGCCTGACATCTGTAGTGGGTAAGTTGTTAGAGGGTATTCTGAGAGACAGGATCTACGGGCATTTGGAGAGGCAAGGACTGATTAGGAACAGCCAGCATGGTTTTGTGAGAGGAAAATCATGTCTCACGAATTTGATTGAGTTTTTTGAAGGGGTAACCAAGAAGATAGATGAGGGCTGTGCAGTAGACGTGGTCTACATGGACTTTAGCAAAGCCTTTGACAAGGTACCACATGGTAGGTTGTTGCATAAGGTTAAATCTCACGGGATCCAAGGTGAGGTAGCCAATTGGATACAACATTGGCTTGACGACAGAAGACAGAGGGTGGTTGTAGAGGGTTGTTTTTCAAATTGGAGGCCTGTGACCAGCGGTGTGCCTCAGGGATCGGTGCTGGGTCCGCTGTTATTTGTTATTTATATTAATGATTTGGATGAGAATTTAGGAGGCATGGTTAGTAAGTTTGCAGATGACACCAAGATTGGTGGCATCGTGGACAGTGAAGAAGGTTATCTAGGATTGCAACGGGATCATGATAAATTGGGCCAGTGGGCCGATGAATGGCAGATGGAGTTTAATTTAGATAAATGTGAGGTGATGCATTTTGGGAGATCGAATCGGGCCAGGACCTACTCTGTTAATGGTAGGGCGTTGGGGAGAGTTATAGAACAAAGAGATCTAGGAGTACAGGTTCATAGCTCCTTGAAAGTGGAGTCACAGGTGGATAGGGTGGTGACGAAGGCATTCAGCTTGCTTGGTTTCATTGGTCAGAACATTGAATACAGGAGTTGGGATGTCTTGTTGAAGTTGTACAAGACATTAGTTAGGCCACACTTGGAATACTGTGTACAGTTCTGGTCACCCTATTATAGAAAGGATATTATTAAACTAGAAAGAGTGCAGAAAAGATTTACTAGGATGCTGCCGGGACTTGATGATTTGACTTATAGGGAGAGGTTAGATAGACTGGGACTTTTTTCCCTGGAGAGTAGGAGGTTGAGGGGTGATCTTATACAAGTCTATAAAATAATGAGGGGCATAAATAAGGTAGATAGTCAAAATCTTTTCCCAAAGGTAGGGGAGTCTATAACGAGGGGATATAGATTTAAGGTGAGAGGGGACAGATACAAAAGGGTCCAGAGGGGCAATTTTTTCACTCAAAGGGTGGTGAGTGTCTGGAACGAGCTGCCAGAGGCAGTAGTAGAGGCGGGTACAATTTTGTCTTTTAAAAAGCATTTGGACAGTTACATGGGTAAGATGGGTATAGAGGGATATGGGTCAAATGCAGGCAATTGGGACTAGCTTAGCGGTATAAACTGGGTGACATGGACATGTTGGGCCGAAGGGCCTGTTTCCATGTTGTAAACTTCTATGATTCTATGATTCTATGAGTTGCAGACACTGACTGCTCAGGATCTCACTGGTCTCCACCAACTCCCACATGCTGCAGTTACAAAACATCATCTGCCCTATCTAACCTTGTTTTATATATTTAATTAGTTAAAGCTTTTATTCACTTGATATTTTTAGATTAATAACTAATTAGATAATCTAGTTTAGAAGGGAAGTGAAAAGGGAAATAAGGGGAGCATGGAGCTGACATAAAAGTGAATCCAAAAGTCTTCCACAGGCATATAAATAGGAAACACAATTTGCCTTTAACAAATCCATGCTGGCTTTCCTTAATTAATCCACACTTGTCCAAGTGACTGTTAATTTTGTCCTGGATTATTGTTTCCAAAACTTCTCCACCACTGAGATTAAACTGTCTGGTCTGTTGTTGGGTTTATCCTTACACCCTTTTTTGAACAAGGGTGTAACATTTGCAATTCTCCAGTCTCTGTCAACGCCCCCATAGCTCAGCATGATTGGAAGATTATGGCCAGTACCTGCACAATTTCCACCATTACTTTCCCCAGCAACTGAGGATGCATCCCATCAGGACCCAGTGATATATCGAATTTAACTACAGCTAGCCTTTCTAGTTATTCCTCTTTATTAATTTTTAGGCCATCCAGTATCTCAACTACCTCCACTTTTACTGTGACTTTGGCAGCATCTTCTTTCTTGATAAAGATGGAGGCAAAGTAATCATTCAGTACCTCTGCTTCCATGGGTAGGTCTCCATTTTGGTCCTTAATTGGCCCCACCCCTCCTCTTACTACCTGTTTATTATTTATATTCCTGTAGAAGACTTTTGGTGTCCCTTTTACGTTAGTGCCAGTCTTGTCTCGTACTTTCACTTTGCCACTCTCCTTTACTTTTTCACTTCCCGTCTGAGCTTTCTATGTGTGAATAAATAGAAAATATGTGAATAAATGTGAATAGATCGTGAATAAGTTTGAGTAAAACAAGGTCAATAGATTTTTTACCTGTTAATTGAGCAGTGAAGGATTCTTTGCAATAGTAATTGAGTTGTATCCCTCGGTTTGCAGGTTGTAAGTGCCTGTCCACAGGTTCAACTTACAGACTGGATTTTATATGAGAGCATGCAATGAGAGAAGGTCATCACTCCAGCCCATCCAGCCCGTTCTTCCCACAGACGATGTACAATTTGCTCCATCACAGACTACAACCAATTCTTTGGATTTCTTGAGAGAAGCTGGATAACCAGAGGCAAAGTGTACAGGAGCAAAATAGCCTATGAAATTTCTCCCCAATGCTTTATGCTCAGCATTTGTCAGGTGCTTTATAATCGAATTAGATACTCATCCATTCTACAAATGTTTATTAGCAGTTGGAAACATTTGGGATTTTTGAACTGCAATTTGGTTCAATTCACAAGTCACAAAATATTCTTGAGTCTTTTCCTGTTGCCCCCTCTCAGTCTTAGTTCAAAAATCTTCTGAGCTCATGCAACCTTGTAAGAATGGTAGTTGAAGTACAAAAGTAAATTAAGGTCATGTCACAACTGCATTAAGGACCTATAGTGGGTTATGACGGCTTGATTTTGCACGCAGCTTTGTACAAGTTTTGAAAGCTGTAATATTGAATCAAAAATAACTTAGCATCTGGTTTAAGTCTGAATATTTCTATTCACCCCAACAGGAAAAAAACAGAGACAAGAAAAAACAAATCTGGATCTCTCCCCCGCAAAAAGCTATTGAGGCTTGGAGAATTGAAAATTTCAAAACTGAGATTGACAGATTTTTGTTGGGTCAGGACACCAAGAGGTCTGGAACGAAGGCAGGTGAATGGAGTTAAGATACTGATCAGCCATAATCTAATTGAATGGCGGACCAGGCTCGAGGGGCTGAATGGCCTACTCCTGCGCCTATGTTATGATAATCCATTGAAAATCCAGCGTAAGTTTGATCTTGGTTCAATTGGTAAAATTCTCACCTCTGAGTTAGAAGGTCGTGGGTTTAATACCCTGTCCAAGATTTGAGCATGTAATCCAGGCTGACACTTCGGAGCAGTACTGAGGGAGTGCAGCACTGTCGGAGGTATTCATTATTGAATGAGACATTAAACTGAGGCCTTATTGGTTGTAAAAGATCCCATGGCACCATTCATCGAAGAGCAGGGAGTTTCCTGGTATCCTGCCCGATGTTCCTCCCTTAACACATACCACCACCAGCAAATACAGATTAACTGCTCACTCCTTTCATTTATTGTTTGTGGGATCTTGCTGTGTACAAAATGTGTTTCCATCAATAACAGTGGCTGCACTGCACCTCAAAAAAGTAATTTGTTGATTGTGAAGCTCTTTAGGAGGATGTGATAAGATGCGATGTGAAATGCAAGCTCTTTCTTTCTTAACATTGCACTTGTACATAATTGAACCTTCCCTATATGGCATTTCCTGGTCCCAACACAGGAATATATTTAACGGTCATTTGCAACATGCTTCCATTATAGGAATGACAGTCAAGACGAGTGATAGCTCCATTTTGCCTTTGCTTGTATTTCTTTGCTACAATCTTAACTCTAAATGGACAGCAATGTGGCATTTGGTTCATTTATATAAGAGCAGGAGCCCTGGTCTGTGAAGAGAATCTTTCTTTTCTCAAGGAATAGAAATAGAAATACCACAAAGTAGATGGATTATATTTTATTTACTCTCAATTTAGTGGGTTTTTTGGGGTTCTCCTTGTCCCATTTTCCAGATAGGTCATGGCTAAGATTCCAGCTGCACTGAAACTGTAGAGTCACCATAAGACGGTGTCTTTCACTTGGATTTTTCCACTCTCTCTATGGGCCGTGTCCCTTTGTTTCACCTTGAGAATTTGCTACCTGGGAAATTGAAGGTAGAACCCCATGATGTTGTGAGTCCATGGCCCTAATTTGCTGTGCTATCCCGTCTGGCTCTATCCACTTCATGCACCATTGGTGCTTGCTCCCAGGACCCAACAATACAACGCCTTACACCAAATCAATGGCACTTCCCACACAAATCAGGGGGGAAAACTCTCCAGTGGCTGGAGTCATAACTAGCACAAAGGAAGATGGTAGTTTTTGTTGGAGGTCAATCTTCTCAGCCCCAGGACATTGCTGCAGGAGCTCCTCAGGGCAGTGTTCTAGGCCCAACCATCATCAGCTGCTTCATCAATGACCTTCCCTCCATCATAAGGTCAGAAATGGGGATGGTTGCTGATGATTGCACAGTGTACAGTTCCATTCACAACCCCTCAGGTAATCAAGCAGTCCGAGCCTGCATGCAGCAAGACCTGGACAACATCCAGGCTTGGGCTGATAAGTGGCAAGTAACATTCGCCCCAGACAAGTGCCAGGCAATGACCATCTCCAACAAGGGAGAGCCTAACCACCTCCCCTTGACATTCAACGGCATTACCATCGCCAAATCCCCTGCCATCAACATCCTGGGGGTCACCATTGACCAGAAACATAATTGGACCAGCCATATAACTACTGTGGCGGCAAGAACAGGTCAGAGGCTGGGTATTCTGCGGTGAGTGACTCACCTCCTGACTCCACAAAGCCTTTCCATCATCTACAAGGCACAAGTCAGGAGTGTGATAGAATACTCTCCACTTGCCTGGATGAGTGCAGCTCCAACAACACTCAAGAAGCTTCACATCAACCAAGACAAAGAAGCCTGCTTGATTGGCACCCCATCCACCATCCTAAACATTCACTCCCTCCGCCACCGGCGCTCTCTGGCTGCAGTGTGTACCATCCACAGGATGCACTGCAGCAACTCGCCAAGGCTTCTTCAACAGCACCTCCCAAACTCGCGACCTCTACCATCTAGAAGGACAAGAGCAGCAGGCACATGGGAACAACACCACCTGCACGTTCCCCTCCAAGTCACACACCATCCCTGCTTGGAAATATATCACCGTTCCTTCATTGTCACTGGGTCAAAATCCTGGAACTTCCTTCCTAACAGCACTTTGGGAGAACCTTCACCACACGCACTGCAATGATTCAAGAAGGCGGCTCACCACCACCTTCTCAAGGGCAATTAGGCATGGGCACTAAATGCTGGCCTTGCCAGCATCGCCCATATCCCATGAACGAAAAAAAAAGGAAGGAAGGGAGGGAATACCAAAGGGCCCCTTATCACGAGATCACTCTTGGAGTTCTGAGAGCAAGGGTGCTCACCTGACTGCCATCTCTACTTCCGGTGGTGTTTGGCTCAGAGAAACTTGGTGAGGAGGGCGTAGAGAGAGAATAAACAAGAAATATTAAGTTGACAGAAAAGGTGCTTGTCTTGTAACCAAAATTGCAGACCTCTAGGGGTGCCACACATTGAATGCTGTGGTCATTAAATACTGCAGACCAATATGAATGCAAGTATTAAAAAAAATCATGGTGCATATACATTGAAGTATATATGGAATGATGCATGAATATTTTTTAACTTTCTTTTATTTAGTTACCAAGTATGACATTCTATATCCAATGGTTTTATTCATGGCGTTCTTGGTTTCCAAAATGGAGGCCATATGCTTAACCATCACTGTCTCCACCAACTATCTTCTCCCCTGACCCCCATACTTCATAACCCCCATTAATAACCCTAGCTTCTCCCACCATCTTCTCTTCCTTCTGGCCCTCCTCAGACTCATTTCCTTCATAACTCTCACCATCACTCCCTTGACTCCCCTTCCAATCTAGTTCCTGTAAACTTAACTTCCCTTTTGACCCCATATTTATTTATATCACTCTCCTCCTTAAAATGCCTGCCCTTGTCTCCTCTATCTCCGACTTGCCCTTTCCCTCAAGGCCCTTGGCCATGTCTTTTCCATCTCCCATGCGTTGATCTATCTCATCATTCCTTACTTGTGTTCCTCCAATCCAGCCTCTGATCAGCCCACGGCACTTAGGCTGTCCTAATTAAAGTGATAGTAGACATCCTACAAGACTACAACCATGGGTCCCTTCTCATGCTTCTCTAAATCACTGCTGCCTTCTCCATTGTTGGTCTTTCTGTTTTGTTCTATCCCCTCTCTTCCATGGTGCTTCACCACTCCGACATTACCCAACGCAATCATATCTCCTCAAATTAGCTGTCTTCCTGGTGTAAGATTCTCAAAATTCACAGATCCCCCAAAACTCGGAGATAAACCCTAAAGAAATTCACCTTTTCCCTGAGTATGGAAAATCTTTTGCCATTGACTGAAATCCAAAGATGGAAGGATAGATGAGAGGTCACCAGACGAATCCACAACACACACATGGAATGTGGGAGAATTACTGCTTGAGACGTGTCTTTATTTTAATGCAAAACCTACAGCAGGTGGTCGACACTCACAGGCCATTGAAAGAGGTAACTACTGCAGACATGGTGGGGCCATGCCTTTGTTTTAAAGCAAAACCCATCAACGCATAGGACGTTGGATACAAAAGGAAGCCTTGTGTGACAAGCTCTAAAAATCGGAATTAACAATGACCCATCAAGAGAAGCAATTGCAACATGATGAGGGACCATCAAAAAGCCATCAAAGATTCTTAAGGACTTTGTAAGAACGGTTTGAACAGACATGAAGTGTTTTTTTTTAAAGCGATGAAGACCATTTGTAAGAGAGGGATATAAAAGTGGAAACTCGAAACCTCTCTCTCTCTCTCTGGTTCTTGCTGGCTGCTTGTCTTGTTCTGCCTGTCTCTGGAAGGAAGAGCAGCTTCCAGCGAACAACAAGGGAAGCAGTTCGACAGGGAAGGTCATCAGCTCTAGAAGCAGGCCGACACACAAGAAGAATCCAGAGCAACAGTCCCAGTGATCATCAGACACCTCGCGGCAACCAGGGCCTTACAAAACAACCAACTGAATATTGTCACCAACCAGCCGGGTAATATTGGGCCACCGCGACCAAAGAAAACCAACTCAGGAGAAAATCGAAGATCCGCAAAGTTTCCACTCTACAATCTATTTCTGACTTACCTCTGGGTGAATTACTGTCAAGGATTCGTTTGGTGAGCATTATCTCTGGCCCTTTAGAGTCCAACTTAGCTGGTACAGTGGGATTGGGAGGGGTGAGGTATCTTTCCCTCGTGTGCACCGAAGTGTTCCCCATTTTATTAGAGTGTTAAGATTGTTGTGTTGTATTTTCTCTCTTGAATAAAGGTCAAAGTTTCTTGAACCAGAACCAGTTGTCCGCTGCACTTTGTCACAACCCCCAAATAAGTCCAAGGTCTGGAGCCCTGGGAGTGGGAGCGATTCGAACCCCTCAGAAGTCAGAGGCGAAGATGACACACACCACCACCCCCTACAGTGTACCTACACGTCACTTCCCATTAATCATCAATCTGCCACCACTCAGCAATATCATGCACAAACAGAGGGTCAGCTTTTACATATGTGTCAATGACACTCAAATCGATCTCACTGCCACCTACACTGAGACCAGGACTGTTGCTGTACCATCTAACTGTCAGACATGAAGTTCTGGATTCGGTCCAATTTTCTACAACTCAACATCAGCAAGGATGAAACCATCTTGTTTGGCTTTTGCCAGAACCGACGTGCATCTCGCACCAACCTCATCCAACTTTCCCTCACTGCTCGCTCAGCACAGTCTGGTGGTATGCTGCCTCTGATTTCTCTTTGACTCTGAGCTCAGCTCAGTCCCTTTCCAGAAACCTCTACTTTCACTTGTAGAACATTGCGGCCTGACCTCTCCTCCTCCTCTGAATTGGGGACTCAGTAATCAGGAGGCCGTAGTCAGAAAGTTATCACTGGAAGAAATTAGGAAAGCAAAGAGAGGGCATGAAAAAATATTGGCAAGTAAAATCAAGGAAAATTCAAAGATGTTTTATAAATATATTAAGAGCAATAGGATAACTAAGGAAAGAGTAGGGCCTATTAGAGACCAAAAAGGTAAGCTATGTTTGGAGGTGGAAGATGTTGGCATGGTTCTTAATGAATACTTTGTGTCTGTCTTCACAAAAGAGAGGGACGATGCAGAGATTGCAGATAAGGAGGACGAGTGTGATATATTGGATGGGATAAACATAGTGAGAGAAATATTAAAGGGTTTAGCATCTTTGAAAGTAGATAAATCACCAAGCCTGGATGAAATGTATCCCAGGCTGTTAAAAGAAGCAAGGGAGGAAATATCAGAGGTTCTGACCATCAGTTTCCAATCCTCAATGGATACAGACATGGTGCCGGAGGATTGGAGGACTGCTAACGTTGTACCATTGTTTAAAAAGGGAGAGAGGGATAGACCGAGTAATTACAGGCCAGTCAGATTAACCTTGGTGGTGGGCAAATTATTGGAATCAATTCTGAGGGACAGGATAAACCATCACTAAGAAAGGCGCAGAGTAATCAATGACTGTCAGCATGGATTTGTTAAGGGAAGGTCGTGTCTGGCAAACTTGGTTGAATTTTTTGAGGCGGTAAGGGAGGGTCGATGCGGGGAGCGCATTTGACGTCGTCTGCATGGAATTTAGCAAGGCTATTGAAAAGGTAAAAAAAATACAAGCCCATGGGATCCAAGGAAAAGTTGCAAGTTGGATCCAAAATTGCCTGTGGCAAGAAGCAAAGAGTAATGACTGACAGGTGTTTTTGTGACTGGAAGGCTGTTTCCAGTGGGGTTCCACAGGGTTCGGTACGAGGTTCCTTGCTTTTTGTGGCATATATTAATGATTTGGACTTAAAATGTAGACGGCATGATTAAGAAGTTTGCAGATGATAAAAAGTTGGCCGTGTGTTTGATAGTGAGGAGGAAAGCAGTAGACTGCAGGAAGATATTAATGGACTGGTCAGGTGGGCAGAAAAGTGGCAAATGGAATTGAATCCAGACAAGTGTGAGGTGATGCATTTGGGGAGGGCAAACAAGGCAAGGGAGTACACAATAAATGGGAGGATGCTGAGAGGTGCAGAGGAACAAAGGGACCATGGAGTGCATGTCCACAGATTCCTGAAGGTAGCAGGACAGGTCGATAAGGTGGTTAAAAAGGCATACGGGATATTTTCCTTTTTTAGCCGAGGCATAAAATATAAGAGCCGGGAGGTTATGCTGGAAAGGTATAAAACATTGGTTTGGCCACAGCTTGCGTACTGCGTTCAGTTCTGGTCACCACATTACAGGAAGGATGTAATTGCACTGGAGAGAGTACAGAGGAGATTCACGAGGATGTCATCAAGACTGGAGAATTTTCGCTCTGAGGAAAGATTGGATAGGCTGGGGTTGTTTTCTTTGGAACAAAGGAGGCTGAGGGGTGATTTACTTGAGGTGTACAAAATTATGAGGGGCCTTGATAGAGTGAATGGGAAGGACCTATTTCCCTTAGCAGAGAGTTGAATAACCAGGGGGCAGAGGTTTAAAATTATTGGTAGAAGGATTAGAGGAGAGCCGAGGAAAATGTTTTTCACTCAGAGGGTGGTGGGTGTCTGAAACTCACTGCCTGAAAGGGTGATAGAGGCAGAAACCCTCATCACATTTAAAAAGTACTTGGATATGCATCTGAAGTTCCATAACCTACAAAGCTACAGACCAAGTGCTGGAAAGTGGTATTAGGCTGGGTGGCTCATTTTCGGCAGGCGCAGACACGATGGGCTGAATGGCCTCCTTCTGTGCCGTAAATTTTCTCTGATTTTGTTATTCTATGATACAGTAAATTAAACAATTGGCTTATTTCCTATTACTATTCTTTACTTTCGTTCCTCTTGGAATCTTTCCTCAGATTTTTCCGTCCTTTCCTAGAATAGTTATATCATTTGGAACACCTCCTTCCAATAGGCTTTCATTGGTCTTTTTCCTTTTTTCACTCCACTCTCGGGATGCACGATGCGATCCTTCCATGAAACCTGGAGTGTGAGTTCAAATTTTCCTTTATCTTTTCGTGAAATTTCAGTCATTTTTGCCAGGAAGCTACCCTGGATACTTTGACTGATTTTCGAGCGCTCTCTTATCTCCAAGGTGGGATTACCACTTTACTATGAATAAGTAATTCCTTCTATTCCTCAAATATTATATTTTTAATATTGTCTCATGATTTTAATTTTAAAGATACAAACCTATCTCGTGATCTTGAGTGGCATGTCCATGTTTATCCACTTGTACCTAATGTAAGCAGCCATATGTATAATAACTGACTGTTTAGATGGACAGTCAACAAAAAAAAGTTTTGGAAAGAGGAAACTGGGACTGCATTGATCCCCAACACATCTGGGTTGCACCAACAGCCAGCCATTATTGCCTTATTTATTAACAGCATTACTCTCACTGACGATCCGGATTCTTTCCCCTCAGTCTGGTTCAGTAATAACTGAAGTCGAATACATTTTAAAGTCCAACACATCTTTAATAGCAGGGTTCTTAGTCTGCAGCATTGATTTGGACTCCTGATAGAGTCCCTCTATGCTGGCAGAGCAAGAACAAAAACATACAGAAATCCACACGTTTTTATACAGATGAATAGGGTTGGAACATACTTAACGAGGGTCAACACCAATCATAAGCCGGGCATAGGTTGCCATGCGAGGTTACATTATTTCCGACCAATCATAAATCGTCCATGTGCCGATCATGCTGCTGTTAGACATCAAAGGGGATAACTTCCTCATCTTCCAACTTGGAATGTTCTTCCCTGTTCCTTCTGTTCCTTATCTCCCAACCTGGAATGTCTTTCAACTTTGGCTAAGCTCGTTCCCTATATTGATCTGCCATAAACATGGAGACATTCAGACCAGTCCTTGACTCACATCAAAGACCTATCATTGATAAGACAATGCAGGCCTGCTGACGAAGCAAACATATGGCCCAGCAGGAGGGCCAGGCCACTTGTATCAATCTCAGTTCCTAACTAATTAACCCTTTCTAACCATTTTGCATTCTGCTTCTTTGCCACGTAGGCATCTTAATATTTTACAGAAAACTGACCACGTAGGGATTCTCATCACCAGCTCCTGAGGAATTAGCCCTGTATCACTTTTCCCTTTTGTACTTTTGGTTCTCAACAGCCAAATTAATTATTCATACCCAAGCTCTGTTTCATCGGAACAGGAGTAGGCCATTCACTACCTTGAGCCCTCTAAGCCTTGGTATCATTCTGGTGAGTCTGCGCTGTACCCTCTCCAAGGCCGAAATATCCTTTGTGTCGTGCGGTGCCCAAAACTGAACGCAATACTCCAGATGGAGTCTGTCCAATGCAATGTACAACTGAAACATAATTTGCTCCCTTTTTAATCCAGACCCCTTCAGATAAAGGCCAACACTCTATTAGCCTTGATTTTTGAACCCATCTACCGGCTTTAAATGATTTGTGTACTTGGACTCACAAATCTCTTTGCTCCTCTGCAGTTCGTAGTTTTTCACCATTTGGAAAATACTCCGATTTATCTTTCTGAGGTCCAAAGTGGATGACCTCGCACTTGTCCACATTAAACTTGATCTGCCATAGTTTTGCCCACTCACTTAATGTGTCTATGTCCCTTTGCAACTTCCTGATCCCGTCTGCACTACCAACTGTCCCTCCTAATTTAGTATCATCTACAAACTTGGATATACAACTCTCTATTCATTCATCCAAGTCATAAATAAAAATGGTGATACGCTGAAACCCAAGAACAGATCCCTGGGGAACACCATTTTTCACCAATCTGACTACCGACCCTTTATCCCCACTCTCTGTCTCCTAACTCGAAATCAATTTCCAACACAAGTCAAAAGGCTATCTCCAATTCCGTGCAATCTCATTTTAGCCAATAATCTGTTGTGCTGAACTTTATTGAAGGCCTTCTGGCAGTTTCTATAGATAGTATCCATAGACACTCCTTTCTCTACATTATTAGTTACAAATGTGCACATCTATAACATAAATCATATGAAGCAGGGCATCTACAGCACATTTTAGCGCCGAATATTTGTGGGATTCATTTCAGTTCCTTTTGTTTCTGAACTTTAATCTTTTTAGCTTGCATGAACTATATTTATGTGTTGGAACAATCGGGTTTACCAGCATTTCTGCTGCCAACAATGACATGATTGTTATTTATTTTTTGAAAATGAATAAACCCTGATTAACTTCAGTACAATCATCAATAGCAGTGTATTTAGTTCATTATTTAAAAAATGTTCCTTCCTCTTTATGTTTCACAGGAGCCCTTGAAGAAATATCTCAGCTCCACACCATGCTTTACCAGTACAAGGGCTGTCTGTTTATCCTCACGATTGCAATTTGTAGTGTGCTGTACATATACTGTAAGACAGACACCTATCAGTATATTCAAAACTACATCTTCGAAATATCCCAGATGAAAAATAAAGCTGACCCAAATCTTCCAAATCCAATCACGAAATCTGGGATTATATTTGTGGAGACGACTGATAAAGTGGAGCCGACACCATTGGCGGTGTGTTCAGTGGAGTCTGCTGCTCGTTTAAACCCAGACAAACGTATTTATTACTTCATGAAGGGATTCAGTGGCAACTTAACACAGTATCCACACCCTGAGTATTCAGGCATCCCTTTGCTTTCCTCAATGAGTAATGTCGTCCTTTTACCCTTGACTGTCTTTGCACTGTTTGAAGACACTCCATTGAAAGACTGAGATCAAAAGGTAACCAATTATTAGAAAACATTTTAATGAGTTGTTTGACTGTAATTAAAACAGCAGTGTCTATATAAAATAAATATGAAAATGATGAGAATGGAAGCAATATTCTCTGAGAAGTGAAAGTGGTTTTGTTGTTTACTATTTCTGGGCTGTACGGTGGACATTTCCGTTTGTAAATAAATGACTGGTGGTGAATATTGGATTTTCTTAAGCAATGTGGTTCATCGTTGGTTTTGGAGTCCCAATTTGCAGTATTTGAAAATCAAAAGGTAAAACTGAGGATTGTAATTAAAGGGAAGTTGTTAGCCTTGTAGCATGCTATTCTATTCACGATATGCACAAAGTTTTGCTTGATATGAGACTTAGTTTGCTTATGAAAATCTCCTTTTTGGTGTGAAATAAGTTTAAAGCATTGGCGAGAGGCCAATTGTTAATTGGAAGTACCAGTGTTAACTTTTCCATATTGCAGAAATTGCACGATCTTTGAAGTTTAATAAGATCGAATGCTTTCAATATTTCTGGTTTTCTTCATTTGAATATTTCTGGTTTGTTATTCCTTCAAAACACTTTCGTTATCACCTGTTGTTCCATGTAGTGCAAAGGCACAGATTTATACCCATAATTATGCAGCAGGAGACCATTGGGGAGCAAATCAATTCAAATCCTCTTACAACCCTGGTTATTGAATGACTTGGGGAGATACCTGGAGCCCCTGCAAACTGGGTTTATTGACTGAGAAATGGGGCCCGATGTTAGCAGGCCTGCGGGTTCCCGGCGAGGGGGCGATCGGGCGCATGGGTAACACGCCCGGTGAAATGAGTGCGTCCCCCGAACGATCACAGGATAATTGAAGTCATATATAAACTGGGTCACTGTCCTGTGAGTGGAGCATATCTTGACAATAAGATCAGTTAGTTAGTGTAGCAGCTGGCATCTTTCTCCATAGTCAACTTCGTGGAGAGAAAGAAATCACCAACACTTTACACGCTGTTAATTAAAGTGAAGATGTGGTGACAGTGGAATCCTTCGGGAGCATCAGGGAGTGGGATTTGGGAGCATTTAGTAATTCTGGAGTTTTACTGCTCTGAGGTTCAGAGTTGGTGTTTCATTTATTTTCTTGATTTTTGCTAAAACATTTTGAAACAGGAAGTTGTTTTAATGTTTACATTTCTCCCAGTCCTTTGACACCCCACCCAGACATCCTACCCGATGTACTCTGATATCGACAAAAGAACAAAATACCGCAGACGACCAAAGTCCAAAATCAACACAGAAAATGCTGCACGTACTCAGCAGGTCAGGAAGAATTTGTCAAGAAAACACAAATCAATTGACATTTCAAGTTAGAAGCAGCTTCTGGGGCGACGGAGGCCCACACACCCTACGATACCAGGCCTGATCAGCTTGATACTTCCTCGGGACAGGTTGTACCATCCTTGTTTATTTGATACAACCGTATTAGAACATTGTTAACTGAATACTTGTTGTTTCGTTTAACCGCCTTAGAACATTGTTTTATGTGTATAATAAAGCTTGCATGTTTGGTCACACTCGGGCCCAAATCATTGTGGAAGTTATTATTAAGAAGGATTAACAACCCTTGGTAGCATTAATAACAGCATATTTCCAACAGTGGTGTAACTTTTGTACAGTATCTATCTTATCTGGGAATGCTTGATGCTAATCTAACACTGAGAGCCAAAGTGGAAACATATTTTAATCCCAGACACTGATTCCTTTATATTTATGAGTACAAAGCTCATTAAAAAATTCATGCTAAAAAATAAAATTATTAACAATATAAAATAGGAAATAAATATAACCTTATTTGAGTATAAACCAATTAAGCACCATGGTAATCTATAAGTCATTCAGCACAATACCTGGTTTCGTAACCAACTGCTCTTACAACCAGGATACACTCTGCTTCACTTGCTGGTATTTTACTTGATTGTCTCGTCCCAAGTACGTCTGGTGAGTGGAGTATATCTTGACAATAAGATCAGTTAGTTCGTGTAGCAGCTGGCATCTTTCTCCACAATCAACTTAGTGGAGAGAAAGAAATCACCAACACTTTACACACGCTGTTAATTAAAGTGAAGATGTGGTGACAGTGGAATCCTTCGGGAGCATCAGGGAGTGGGATTTGGGAGCATTTAGTGATTCCGGAGTTTTACTGCTCTGAGGTTCAGAGTTGGTGTTTCATTTATTTTCTTGCTTTTTGCTAAATCATTTTGAAACAGGAAGTTGTTTTAATATTTACATTTCTCCCAGTCCTTTGACACCCCACCCAGACATCCTACCTGATGTAGTCTGATATCGACAAAAGAACAAAATACCGCAGACGACCAAAGTCCAAAATAAACACAGAAAATGCTGCACGTACTCAGCAGGTCAGGAAGAATTTGTCAAGAAAACACAAATCAATTGACATTTCAGGTATAAACACTTGGTCAGACTCATTAGCAATGAACAGCATTTATAAAGGAACAGAACAAGGGACAGGGAGGGATGTAAGAGTAGGCACATGAGTTGGAATTTTTTTTTATTCATTCATGGGATGTGGGTGTCGCTGGCAGGGCCAGCATTTATTGCCCATTCCTAAATGTCCTTGAGAAGGTGGTGGTGTTCCGCCTCCTTTCCAACTGAGTGGCTTGCTCGGCCATTTCAGAGGACAGTTAAGATTCAACCACATCGCTGACAGTCTGGAGTCACATGTAGGCCAGAACGGGTAAGGATGGCAGGTTTCAGTCCCGAAAGGACATTAGGGAACAGGATGGGTTTTTACAAAAATCCATTCGTTCCATGGACACCGTTACTGATGCTGGGGGCTCGATTTTACCACCCGCTATCGGGTGCGTTCTCGGCGGGGGGGCCCCGAAAATCGGGAAATCCAGGAGTGGGACCGGATCCCGCCTCGATCCCGCCCACTTCCGGGTTCCCCGCTGACGCGCCGGCGTGCGTGCGCAGCCCCCGCTGGTGGGAATCCCGCAGGCAATTAAAGCCAGCGGGATGCCACTTGACAATATTTAGTTAGGTATTTCAGGTCATTAACTGACCTGATTAAGGGACAATGTGGGATTTTGGAACAACATGGGACTGTTTCCCACACTGGGGGAAACACTCCCAGCTCGAATGGACGTGTTGCAGCTGTCAGCCTGTGGCAGCTGCAAAGGTCCATTTGACAGGTTGTGGGGGGAGACCCTTAACCATTTGCAGGAGGTCACTCTGTCACTTGGGACAAAGTTTGGCCTCCACCACCCTCCTCCTGACGGTCAAAGTCACCAACCTGCACACTTACCCGGGGTCCGGAGACATGTACATACCTTGCGGACCCACTCAGATGTACATCTTGCGGATGGGGGCCGCCGTAGCTGCAGTCATGACCTCCTCGGAGGGCGAACAGCATCACCAGCCTCGCCATCCACGCCGTCCACCTCTGACACGTGGAGCTCCACAACAGAGTGCTGTGACACATTCACCTGTACGGCAGGAGGGAGGGCTACCGCAGAGAGAGATGCGTCGCAGAGGGCACTACCCTCGCCACAGGTTCCACAGACCGAGGCTCAGCCTCCTGGACCTCTCTGAGCAGCAGTGCACACGGAGGCTCAGAGTCACTCGACATGTAGCCGTGGACATCTGCAGCCTCTTTCATGCCGAGCTGCTCCTGGCTGGCCCGTGCACCATCTTCCTACCTGTCGCTGTCAAAGTCACCATTGCCCTCCCGCTCCTGGGTATCACTATGAGGACCCACCACTGATGCCTCACCCCAGGTATCAATGCATGGGGTGAGGAGGAGGGGGAGGACAGAGATCTTCCACCTGGCGGGTGGGAGGAAGCGGCCCGCCTCCGCCGCCAGGAAGGCCTGGCTCGAGGTGGCAGAGGGGGGTCACCTGCGCCATCAACATATCGCCCACCTGCACACAGTGGTGGGTCCTCATAGTGATACCCAGGAGCGGGCATTAGTGCACACACCGGACAGGATTCGCAAAGACATGGCAGTAGTGGTGCCAATATAATGTGTGATGTGAGTTGTTCTGAAATTCAATATAAGTAACAACCATGACAAACCCTCAAACACCCTTGTGCATCCCCTTCATGCTCACGACACGTTTGCCTTACGCTGCCTACTGCACATATGTGATGCATACCCTGTGGCTGCAGCACAGGTGGTGGCAGGTTGAGTGAGGCTGGCCGTGAGAGAGATGCACGAGAGGGTGAGTATGGGATAGAGCCATGAGATTGTATGAGGATTGGGTTGCGTGGTAGTGGCGGGATGAGTACTGGCGAGGTGGGTAGGTGCAGGTAAGATGAGGATGGGGTTTGAGTGGGTATGAGGGATGATGTGACAGAGTAGTGTTGGCAGTGCCGAAGGAGATGTGTGGTGGGGGCAGTGATGTGGCAGACGGAGTGTAGGGGAAAGACTACGTGTACTCACTGTGGCTGACTTACTGAGGTCATTGGACCGCCTCCTGCACTGTATGCAGGTGGGCGATATGTTGATGGCGCAGGTGACCCCCTCTGCCACCTCGAACCAGGCCTTCCTGGTGGCGGAGGCGGGCCGCTTCCTCCCGCCTGCCGGGTGGAAGATCTCTGTCCTCCCCCTCCTCCTCACCACATGTATTGATACCTGGGGTGAGGCATCATTAAACTGGGAGCAGCCTTCCCCCTGGGCTGCTCCATGCAGTCATATTTGCTATTGGTTGCAGCATCTGTCAGTGGAGGACTGCCCCTTTAAATAGAGCGCCTCCAGCTGACAGATGTTACTGCGCATGTGCAGCCCGCCCGAAGCGCAGATCAGCAGCGGGGAACCTGGAGGAGCAGGTAAGTGGATCCAATTAGTGGTTTGCCTGCTACGATCGCGCGGGCAACCCACTAATTTCACCGGGCGCGTAACCCACGCGCCCGCTAGCCCATCCGCCGAGAATCCACAGGCCTGCTAAAATCGGGCCCTAGATTTTTATTCCAGATGTTATTTAATAAACTGAATATTTTAATTAACTGAACACAGCTGCTATGGTGGGATTTGAATTTATATCTCATTTGGTTTATTAGTCCAGGCTTACTGGGATTACCAGTTCAGTAACATAACCACGATGCTACTATAACCTTGAATAGACATTTAAACACGTATACACATGAAACTAATTCTGTAGTAGTTGTAGGGGTTAATAAGGAAAAGATCAGTCTCAGTGCTGTGACAGTTAGGACTCAATACAGTGGGAAGAAATGAGGAAGGAACGTTAACGAACATGCATGGTGCCAGATAGACTGGGTCTCAGAGGGGAATGTAAGGCATGAACAGAGCTCGCTGTGGAATGCACCAAGAAGAGATAAGAGAGTGAAGGTCGTGTCTGACAGCCATGGTTATTTGTGCAGAAAGAACAATAAACAGGGATTGATGGTATTGTGCTGGCATGTTTGAGGGAAGAACACAGGAATGTCATTTGACGTAGTGACGTGTTAGGTAAATGTTCTCACCTATTCATTAGGTATAAATAGGACTCACTGATGTAATAGCATCATATTAGGGAGATGTAATTAACCCTATAAGAATACATGGGGCCCGATGTTAGCAGGCCTGCGGGTTCTCGGCGGGGGGGCTATCGGGCGCGTGGGTAAAACGCCCGGTGAATTGAGTGCGTCCTCCGCACGATCACAGGATAATTGAAGTCATTTACCTGTGGTTACGGGTTTTCCGCTTCTCAGCTGCGCGCCAGCAGCCTGCGCATGCGCAGTGACGTCTGAGTGATGGTGGAGCTCTATTTAAAGGGGCAGTCCACCAATGCTCCTCCTGCTGCAAACAAGAAGTAGCAGACCATGGAGCACCCCAGGGGTAAGGCTGCCCCACAATTTTCTGACCATCACTCCAGCTGCTGCTGGACGGGGTAAGGAGGAGGAGGGAGACATTGTTCCCCAGCGACGGAAGGAAGTGCCCAGCCTCCGCCACCAGGAAGGCATGGGCGGAGGTGGCCGTGGAGGTGAGCAGCAGGGGCAACACCACAAGAACATGGATCCAGTGTCGGAAGAGATTCAACGATCTCACTAGGTCCGGCAAAGTGAGTACACTAACGCATTCTCCCACACTCCGTCTTCCACATCACCTCAAAGACCTCACAACCCCTTCTGCACTGCCACCACAGCGCTCCCGCATCCATCCTCACAGCCACTCAACTATCATCCTCACCGTGCCTGCACGTACCCACCGTCCCTGTCCCCATTCGAACACTACCACACACCCCAATCCCCATACGATGGGATGGGCATGTGGCACACGCATCCTGCCATCCATCTCCCACACGCTCAACCCACCCACACCAATGCTTGAAGAGTCTCACAATGCAATCATCACTCAATCACGCATCTGTGTTTTGCCTTGACAGGAGAAGAGATGCAAGAAAGCCCGGGAAAGGGCATGCACCGGAGGGGGCCCGCCACACGAGGTGGTTCTAACGGACGCAGAGCTGGACGCCTTGGAGATCAGCCACACGCTGCATTGCCTGTCCGTGGCGGATGGCAAGGCTGAGGCTGCAGAAACGTCCGGTAACGGAAAGCTGACACTCAGCACTCATGATCGCGAATGATCTGAGCATCACTTGGCATCTGCCGCACCTCACCATTTGTCCACATGCCTGATATTGCCCTTTGTTCTCTTGCAGGGCCGTCTGCTAGCGCCTTGTCTGTGGAAGGCGATTCCTCACAGGACATGCCGGTCTCTGAGGGTCCATCGTCACATATGAGCCAAGCATCCACCAGCGCAGATACACACACCTCGGTGGGTCCCCCTCCTCAATTAGTTGGGATTGCACATGGTGAGTCACCGTGCACATGTGAGCATGAGCAGACACTGGTGGCAGGAGCAGCCGCGGAGGGTCCGCGTCGGTGGGAGCACTCTTCTCCAGGCTCTGCTCAGCCGGACCCAGATGCTGAACCCAGGGGGCCACCAGTCAAAAGGAGAGTCGTCGAGGGGCACCAGCACATTGCCGAGGTACTGGAAGAGGTGCCACGCGCACTCTCCACAATCGCGCAGGTGATGGAGGAGTCCAACTCCTGCATGAGGGCAATGGTGGCACAAGTACAGGAGGGTATCGGCGACATAGTGTCGCGGGTAGGTGCGGGAACGTCTGCGGTGGAGGAAAGGCTAGCCTCCCTCAAGCGTCACGCACAGCTCAACATTGAGTCCATCCAGGCCCTGACAACGGCTGTTCGGATTCAGGGTGAGCAACATTCTGCCGTCATAAACAGGCTGTCAGATGCATTAGAGGTGGCCTTGCAAGGTCTCACACAGGTCATCCAAACTGCCGTCCAGCAGGGTGGAAGGGGTGATGTGGGCCGAGGCCATGAGAGGGAAGATGGTGAACGGGGACATGGAAGTGGGGACGCTACTCAAAGTGCCCCCACGTCTCACCCGTTGCCCCCCTCTCAACCAGTACCCGCAATGGTGCCTCCTCTCCAGGTGGCCGAGTCTGCCCCTGCACAGGTGCAGGAGGAGCAGTCTGTGGAGGTGCCCTCACGGGCACCGAAACCCAGGGGGCATCGGCCCAAAGCATCTACCCGGTCAGGGCACGAACAAGAGCAACCTGCCACTACCTCTGCTGGAGCCACAGGGGTAGCACCATGTAGGGGTTCCCGCAAACGTAAGGCCAAGGTGTTATGAACACAAAGGGAATGCACCAGGGTGTATGACAATTTGTTATGTTTTTATTTATAGTCGTTTACTGCACATACACAATAAACACAATTGTTCTCACCACTACTGCCACCTCTTGTCCATTCTTGAGCGGCTTGTGCAATAGGTCCCTTTCGTGGGGCTCATCATGACGACGAACACCTGGTCCCACCCATTGGGTCACACTACAGTGGGTGCAGGAGTAATGGCACCACTCTTCTGTGGAGGGGGCTGGTATGGCCGCTCCTCTGTGCACGTGATGAGGTCTGGGCACCTCAGACAGTCTGATGTTAGGAGAACCGTTGACATATGAGTGCCTCCCTGGCCTGACGAGCATCCAGGTGAGCCGGTGTTCGGCCCATGGGTCCTTCCTCCTCCTCTTGCTCCTCCTCCTCCTCCTTCTCCTCCTCATCGTCGTCCTCAATATGGGTGGCGGATGTGCATGGGGCCTCCTCCAGCAGCACCCCTCTCTGTTGTGCCATGTTGTGCAGGGCACAGCAGACAACTATAATCCGTCCCACTCTGAGTGGTGTGTATTGGAGCGCTCCCCCAGAACCTGAAGCGCATCTTGAGCAGCCCTATAGCCTGCTCAATTGCTGCCCTGGTAGCAATGTGGCTGTCATTATATCGACGCTGCGGCTCGGTGATGGGGTTCCTCAGAGGTGTCATAAGCCACGTGTGCAGGGGATATCCCTTGTCGCCGAGGAGCCAGCCGTTGCCGGTGTTGGGTGAGTGGAAGAGGGGCGGGACGGTGGACTCCCTGAGGATGAAGGCATCGTGGTAGCTGCCAGGGTATCTGGCGCACACGTGTAGGAATCTCTGTCGGTGGTCACAGATGAGCTGGACGTTCATGGAGTGATACCCCTTCCTGTTGATGAACAGTCCTGGCTCATGTGGAGGTGCCCGTATTGCTATGTGGGTGCAATCGATTACACCCTGCACCCGTGGGAAGCCAGCCTCAGCATGGAATCCAACCGCCCTCTCCATCTGGCTGCGGTCATCCATGGTGAAGTTGATGTGGTGTGAGTCCCTGTGGAACAACCCATCGGTAACCTGTCTTATGCACTTGCGTGCCGACGACTGACAGACCCCGGTGATATCCCCGGTGGCACCCTGGAAGGATCCGGAGGCGAAGAAGTTGAGGGCAGTGGTGACTTTGACGGCGACGGGTAAGGAGATGCTGCTTGGTCCATCCGGGAGCAGCTCGTCATTAAGGACGCTGCAGATGTCGGCGACTACCTGGCGACTGACTCTGAGCCTCCGTATGCACTGCTCCTCAGAGAGGTCCAGGAAGCTGAGCCTCGCTTTGTAGACCCTGTGCGGAGGGTAGTGCCTCCTGCGACGCATCTCTCTCTGCGGTTGCCCTCCCTCCTGCTGTGCAGGTGGATGTGCGACAGCACCGTGTTGTGGGGCTCCACGTGTCTGAGGCGGATGGCGTGGCCTGCGAGGCTGCTGAGGCTGGTGATGCTGTTCATCCTCCGAGGAGGTCAAGGCGGCCCCCATCTGGAAGGTGTAGGTCTGAGGTGTTCTGCAAGGTCGGTAAGTGTGTCCTCGCACAGGGGTTGCGGTTCCACGTCGGTGAATCTTCTTGCCTGGAGGAGGGTGGTGGAGGGCAAGCGTTGCCCTGTGTGACGGAGTGGCCTCCTGCGTTGGTGAAGGGTCTCCCCCCACCCCCACCTGTGGAATGCACCTTGGCAGCTGCCACAGGCTGCTGGCTGCAACACATCCGTTTGAAGTGAGAGTGTTTCCCCCAGTCTCAGTTCAAGGTAAAATCCCACCCTTCCTAATAAAACAGCTCAATCAGGCCAGTTAATGACCTGAAATAGCTAAATAAATACTGTCAAGTGGCATCCCGCTGGCTTTAATTGCCTGCGGGATTCCCACCAGCGGGGGCTGCGCGCTCACACCGGCGCGTCCGTGGGGAACCCGGAAGTGGGCGGGATCGAGGCGGGCTCCGGTCCCGCGCCGGGATTCCCCGATTTTCGGGGCCCCCCCGCCGAGAACGCAACCAATAGCGGGTGGTAAAATCAAGCCCGTGATGTGGAGATGCCGGTGATGGACTGGGGTGGACAAATGTAAGGACAATGCCTGGTGATTACAGATAACCTTTCCAACTGCTACAATTACACGCTACACGTAACCCCACCAGCGAAAAAAGAGTTATCAGTTTTTAATGCAACAGTTCATTTTTTCTCTTTCTCTTCCTTTTGGATGTTTCTCTCTCTCTCTCTCTCTCTGTCTTTGGGTTCGGACCATTTGTATATTCAGTTGTCCTGTATGTACTGTCTCTCTGTCTGATTGCCTTGACAATTGGCAGTTGGAAAGATTATCTGTTATCTCCAGGCATTGTTCTCTGACTTTATATGCGGTAATCTTCAAGGAATCCTACATTCACCTGACGAAGGAGAAAGCCTCCGAAAGCTTGTGATTTTCAAATAAAACTGTTGGACTATAACCTGGTGTTGTAAGATTCCTTACATTTATAAAAATACAGCCACAGGAGCCACTTAGGAACTTTTTCCTTGTCTTGCTTAGGCTAGTGTGAGTAGTCAAGGTGACACGTTTACAATACCCGATGAGTCTGTACCAATCTCATGATCTCTGTATGTCATTGGTTGTATCCATGTTTTGATCAATAAAATATGTTAATCAGACGTCTCAGTGTTTCCTGGTCTTTGAACTTGTACTAAGAGCAAGGTTTATCTTACAAACCCAACAAGCGGAACAAAATAAAAAACACACAACAACCACAGACACAGGAAAAGACATCGAATGACCTGTCAAGTGATAAGGGTGGAGATCAGAAAATGGTTAAAGCCCTGTAAATGTTTCCCTTTTCAGTAGAGACCCAAATCCCTTTTGAAAGTTACTGTTGAATCGGCTCCCACCACCTTTTCAGGCAATATATTCCAGATCACAACAATTCATTGAGTAAAAACTTTTCTATCAACTGCCACCCAGCTTTTGTGTGAATTATCTTGAATCTGTGACCTCTGGTTACCGACCCTCCTACCAGTGGAAACCGTTTCTCTCTATCTGTTCTTTCAAAACCCCTCATTATTTTGAACACCACTATTAAGTCTCCCCTTAACCTTCTCTGCTCTAAGGAGAACAATCCCAACTTCTCCAGTCTCTTCACAAAACTGAAACTCCTCATCCCTGGTACCATTCTAGTAAATCTCCTCTACATGCTTTCAAATGCCTTGATGTCCTTTCTAAAGTGTGGACACAATACTCTAGCTGAGGTCTAACGAGTGGTTTATAAAGGTTTAGCATAACTCCCTTGCTTTTGTACTCTATGCCTCTATTTATAAAGCCAAGGATCCTGTTTGCTTTTTTAACTGCTTTATCAACTTGTCCTGCCATCTTCAAAGATTTGTGTGTGTGTGAAACCCCAGGTCTCTCTATATCTGCACCCACTTTGAAATTGTACCACTTAGTTTATACTACACCGCGTCATTTTTCCTTGGAAAATGCATTACTTGTCACTTCTCTGCATTAAATTTTATCTGCCATGTGTCTGCCCATTTCACCAGTCTGTCTACATCCTCCTCACTGTTTACACATTTCCAAGCTTTGTGTCAGCTACAAACATTTAAATTACGCCCTCTTTAACCACGTCCATTAACATGTCTCAAAAAGATCAGTAGCCCTAATAGGGACCCCTGGGGGACACCACTGGATACTTCCCTCCAGTCCGAAAAACAACTGTTCACTCCTAGTTTCTGCTTCCTGCCTCACAGCCCATTTTGTATCCATGCTTCCACTGCCCCTTTAATCCTATGGGCTTCAATTTTGCAAACAAGTCTACTGTGTGCCACTTTATCAAAGGCCATATGCACCACATCAACTGCACTACCGTCATCAACTCTCTTCATTATTTCATTGAAGAACTCAATCAATATAACGGGTGCAAGATCCATAGCACCAGTTTTATGCCTGGATGACAAGTTGAAAATCTATCCAAAAATGTTCAAAATTTATCGAGATGTTTGAGGGTCTTTCGTGGTTTCTAACTTTGATCCAGTTTCCCTGAAAAAGACTGCTGTAAAAACACAAAAATGTCATCTTGCTTTCCTGCCTTGTTCGGGATGAGCTTAAATAAATAAGCCTCTCGGTAAATTCAGTTAAAACTCCAGTCTTTAGATGTGTTTGACACCCTAAGATCAGCTTGACCCTTTTGATCTTGGAATATAACCGGCCACCATCAGCTGACCTCAAGAGAGACTATTTGGAAAAACAGGAGAAGGTGAAAGCAGGATATTTTAGGAGAAGTCAGTTCAATCAGACCAATTCTAAGGAGATTGATTGGAAAATAAATTTGCCAAATACTGCACTTCGGAGAAGTTTTGCCAAATACTGCACTTCAGAGAAAAGTGAAGTAAAAAGGTTTGAGGTTGTTAGAGCAGCATAGAAGTGTGGTCAACATAACCTCACAAATAACTCAGTATATATTAAAGAATACATGAAATATACAGTGATTTTTTTCATCACATACATGGTATGAATGAAAATACATCACAGGACAAGAAACGTGATCAACCAGATTCTCGACATCAGCAACAGCTCATTTCATTTATTTTCTAAATGGCGTGAAGTTAGGAAGTGTGGAGGAGCAGAGAGATTTAAGGGTCCAAGTACAGAAATCACTAAAAGCTAGAGGACAGGTACAAAAAATAATTAAAAAGGCGAATGGAATGCTGGCCTTTTTATCAAGGGAGTGCGAATATAAAGGGGTGGAAGTTATGTTACCGTAATATAAAGTTCTGATTAGACCCCATTTCATGCATTCAACTCTGGGCACCGCACTTCAGGACTGATATATTGGCCTTTCAGAGGGTACAGCGCAAATTCAGCACAATGATGCCGGGATTCAAACGTTAAATTATGAGGAGAGGAGACTAGGCATGTATTCCCTTGAGTACAGAAGATTAAGGGGTGATCTAATTGAGATGTTTTAGGTGATTAAAGGATTTGATAGTGTAGATAGAAACTATTTCTTCTCGTGGGGGAGTCCAGAACAATGGGGCATAACCATAAAATTAGAGATAGGTCGTTCAGGGGTGATGTCAGGAAGCACTTCTTCAAACAAAGGGTAGTGGAAATCTGGAATTCTCTCCCCCAAAAAGCTGTTGAGGCTGGGGGTCAATTGAAAATTTCAGAGCTGAGATGAAATGAAAAGGTGACGCATAAAATAAACACCTGACTGAGACATTTGCATTCAATCATGGGACACGTGGGAGTGGTCTGAATTACTACGGTTTAATGTGCTCAACAAATTAAAGGATCAAAACAAAAATGAGACACCCTTATGTTAACCCGATGTGATCTGTATAGCCTGTCTCTTTTTATGCCTGACACTTCTACGTAGTGCTGCCACTGTGGCTTCAGCAGAAATGGTGGAAGGATGCTCTGCACCTTTCTCAGTCTCGTGAGGTGTACGTGGTCGACAACCTCTGGGCTTTGGAGCCCGTCAGGAACCTGCCACTGACTGCACCTCCTGCACTTGTGCAGCGCCAGTGTGGACCAGCGGGAATGGTGGCACCATTTTGGGTATTGGATGAGGGGGTGGCAATGGATGAGACATGCAGACATTCTGTGAAAGGTCTGCACTTGCCTTGCCCATTCCACCATTCTCACTCCCCTGGGGCAGGAGGACATCAGTCCTCCCGGTCTGCTGGAGAGCAGAGTGGAGGAGATTAGTGATGCCTTGGAAGCCACGATCTAGTCTGTCTGCAATCTTATCAAGACCAGAAGAGACATTTCCGGCTAGAGGCTGCAGAGCCATTATCTGAGCCTACATGCAGGCCACAATGACTGACAGCATTGAATCACGTGAGTGCCTTGCTACAATTTCCATAGAGATCACCACACGCTCCATGGTGGATTGCAGAGTTGAAAAATCCTATGACATCACCCCACACATGCGAGAGTTGGACTCTCCCATCCTCTCTGGCTCTGTGGACAATGTGCCTGGCAGGTCTGTCGATATTTCACCCAGTTGCTGCTGTGACTCCAGCATTCTCCTTTTCAGTACTGACCCCACCTGGCGGCCTGCGTACGGTGCCAAACTCAGCTTGTGCCACAAGCTCAACATCATGGAATCCCTGCACGAGCAGGGCCCCTTGTAGAGGTTTACTGCTTCAGTCCTGGTCTGATAACGCACATTATGCACCAATTTGCCCAGCGGGGAGATCACAAAATAAAGATTAGATGAGTTGGTGGACGAGAGGTGCAGGGGTCGAGGATACAGCTTCTTTAGGGTGTTCTGAGGGGAATTTGCACGTGTCCACCAGAGATATGAAGCTTCCAATTCATCAGCAGCCCACTTTGAAAAGCCTGTTTCCCCTAGCAACAGATTTTTATGACTTCAAATTGCCTTTGGGATCTGCCAATAGTAAAAAACATATCTCAGTCCGAAAGCACTGACTCGTCCCCCTCTCCAATCACTGCATTTAAAAGGCCAACACCTTTAAAATAAACTGTTACAGAGACAGACCATTCTTTGCTTATTTTTCTCTATCCTTTTTAGTACCACTGAGTTCTGAAAACTTTAAAGCCCAGAGAACGAATGTCAGAGGTCAGATATGAATCATTAAGATGCTTTATTTTATAGGTATCTTGTGAACATACAGTAAGAAAGTCATGATCAAAACTCACTTACTTTACTTAACTTCAACCCTCTACTCGTGAATAAAATAAATAATAAACCACATTGTCCTGGTCAGTGGACTAAATGCACTCACTTTTAGGCCATCTTCGCATTGAAATAGACCAATTTTACATGGGCTTGGGCAGCGTTGGTTTTACAATAGAATGCCAAGGTCTTTCATGCCTTTCATTCAGCAAATCACCCCAACTGACTGATCTTCAACATGGGTTGACCTCTCCTTCTTGTTACTTCTGACCACAGGAAGTGTGTGAGGCTGTCCCTCTGATTTCTTCCCATTCACGAGTTTGCTAATTTCCTTTCAGTGAAACCAATTACCTCTACCCCCAAGAGTGGATTCTTGGCAAACACGTCACACTGGGCTTAGTGAACTTAGACAAAAAAAGATTCAGCTGGTCATTTGAAGTCAATTTTATCAGGCATCTCCCACTGTATTTAAAACCCTTGGTCACTCTGCCATGAGGGAGAGACAGTGATTTACTTTGATGTCTCCATTTATTCACAGATGGGCAGACATTGACTCTGGATCCAGACACATCACGACCTCGATATTAACAGACTCCAACCATCCCCGGTTAAAATGTAGAAATCGGCCAACCCGCTCCAACCTGACACAGACACGGTCCCCGCGATTTTTACGGTGGCTGTTAGCTGGTCTGATGAGTGTCCTGCTATGGAGAGATGGGAGGCTCGTGAACATATTTAAATCAGGGTCCTACGACACAACAAGGAGACTGAATTGAAATTAACTACTGGAGCACAGGTTTCCCGCAGGTTGGCAAGGTCGCCAGGGAAACGGAGGCAAGATTGGCAGGATGTTTATTAGGGAGCTTCAAGTAAATGAGGCTTCCTGTGAAAGCTTCTGCACTCACAGGTGCTTCCTTAGTTCCTTGTGGGTGAGTCTTGTTAAAATACTTGGCTTCAGATAGTGATTTTGAGGCTCTAGAGTTGGCGAGGGAGAAGTCCATTGTCATTGCTGCAGTGTTCTGGATTGATGAAGAGGAGGAGGAGGAGCAGCAGCAGCAAGAGCGAGCTGAGGAGGGAGCTGCAGGTGGGCAGCAGAGCAGGCATCAACATAGGGCCCGTGCTGGCAGAAGGCCATACCCACCCAACATGGTTTACAGGCAGAGGCTCAGTTACCTTGACTTCTAGGAGGCTCCGGATGACAGGATAGGTGATCACAGGTGCAGGGTGCCATAGATTGCACGCATGTGGTAATCAGAGCATCCCTCGAACAGACAGGAGAGTTTGTGAACCCCAAGGGCTTCCACTCCATCAATGTTCAGCTTGTCTGCAACCAATGAAAGAGGTTCATGCAGGTCTGTGTACGATTCCCTGGATGCTGCCATGATGCCATCATATTGTGGTAGTCGAATATCCCCACAATGTTTCTACCTGGGACCAAGCTGACAGAATGTCTCTGAACTGTTTGAAGACACTGCTTTGAAGGACTGGTATCAAAAGGTAGCCAAATATCAGAAATATTTTTAATGAGTTGTTTGACTGTAATTTTCTTTTTAAAACAGCAGTATCTATATAATATAAATGTGAAAATGATGAGAATGGAAGCAATATTCTCTGAGAAGTGAAAGTGGTTTTGTTGTTTACTGTTTCTGGGCTGTACGGTGGACATTTCCATATGTAAATGAATGAGTGGTGGTGAATTTTCGATTTGCTTAATCGATATGATTCATAGTTGGTTTTGGGATCACAATTTGCAAGAATTTGAAAATCAAAAGGTAAAATTGAGGAGCACAAGACACCAGTTGTTCTTACCCAGTTCATTAACATAAATATTGACCACTCTGTAAAGCAGTTTCACCATTGTACATATGAACATATGAGTTAAGAGCAGGAGTATGCCATTCGGCCCCTCGAGACTGCTCTGCCACTTGATAAGATCATGGCTGATCTGATTATGACCTCAACCCTACTTTCCCGTCGACCAACTATAACCTTTGACTCCCTTGTTAATCAGGAATCTATCTAACTCAACCTAAAAAATATTCAATTACCCAGCCTCCACCGCTCTCTGGGGAAGGGACTTCCACAGACTCATGACCCTCTGAGAGAAAAAATTTCTCCTCATCTCCGCCCCGAGTACTAGTCTCTCCCACAAGGGGAAACATCCCCTCAGCATCTACCCCTTCTTGTCCCCTCAGGATCTTATATGTTTCAATATGATCACCTCTCATTCTTCTAAACTCCAGTGTATACAGGCCCAACTTGTCCAACCTTTCCTCATAAGGTGACCCCCTGATCCCAGGAATCAGTCGAGTGAACCTTCTCTGAAGTGCACATTGTGAAGAAAATGAGTATGAACAGCCATCATTGTCAAACCAGTTAGGTTGGATTCTACTTGGACTAGAATGCAACCAGCCTCTCCCCAGCGCAGGGAATTACAGTGAAGGGAAAAGGACCTTTTGGTGCAATTGATCGACAAAATTTGGCTTAAAACTGGGATATAACAGGTACACGATGCTGCTCTTACATTGTAGTAACGCCTAAAATTTATCTACTTTCAAAGATGTTAAACCCCTTAAAACTTCCTCTCTCACTATGTTTATCCCATCCAATATTTCACACTCCTGCTCCTTAACTACAATCTCTGTATCGTCCTCCTCTTTTGTGAAGACAAATGCAAAGTATTCATGAAGAACCATACCCACATCTTCTGCCTCCACACATAGGTTATCTTTTTGGTCTCGAATAGGCCCGACTCTTTCCTCAGTTATCCTCTTGCTTTTTATGTATTTATAAAGCTTTTTTGCATTTTTATTAATTTTACTTGCCAGTATTTTTTCATGCCCTCTCATTGCTTTCCTAATTTTCCTTTTAATTTCACCCCTGCACTTTCTATACTCCTCTAGGTTTTCTGCTGTATTCAGCTCTTGGGGCTCGATGTTAGCAGGCCTGCGGGTTCCTGGCGGGGGGGCTATCGGGCGCGTGGGTAAAACGCTCGGTGAAATGAGTGCGTCCCCCGCGCGATCACAGGATAATTGAAGTCATTTACCTGTGGTTACGGGTTTTCCGCTGCTCAGCTGCGCGCCGGCGGCCTGCGCATGCGCAGTGACGTCTGAGTGATGGTGGTGCTCTATTTAAAGGGGCAGTCCACCAATGCTCCTCCTGCTGCAAACAAGAAGTAGCACACCATGGAGCACCCCAGGGGTAAGGCTGCCCCACGATTTTCTGAAGACTCACTCCAGCTGCTGCTGGACGGGGTAAGGAGGAGGAGGGAGACGTTGTTCCCCAGCGATGGAAGGAAGTGCCCTGCCTCCGCCACCAGGAAGGCATGGGCGGAGGTGGCCGCGGAGGTTAGCAGCAGGGGCAACACCACAAGAACATGGATCCAGTGTCGCAAGAGATTCAACGATCTCACTAGGTCCGGCAAAGTGAGTACACTAACACATTCTCCCACACTCCGTCTTCCACATCACCTCAAACACCTCACAACCCCTTCTGCACTGCCACCACAGTGCTCCCGCATCAATCCACACAGCCACTCAACTATCATCCTCACCGTGCCTGCACGTACCCACCGTCCCTATCCCCATTTGAACACTACCACACACCCCAATCCCCATACGATGGGATGGGCATGTGGCACACGCATCCTGCCATCCATCTCCCACACGCTCAACCCACCCACACCAATGCTTGAAGCGTCTCACAATGCAATCATCACTCAATCACGCATCTGTGTTTTGCCTTGACAGGAGAAGAGATGCTAGAACGCCCGGGAAAGGGAACGCACCGGAGGGGGCCCGCAACACGAGGTGGTTCTAATGCACGCAGAGCTGGACGCCTTGGAGATCAGCCACACGCTGCATTGCCTGTCCGTGGCGGATGGCGAGGCTGGGGCTGCAGAAACGTCCGGTAACGGAAAGCTGACACTCAGCACTCATGATCGCGAATGATCTTAGCATCACTTGGCATCTGCCGCACCTCAACATTTGTCCACATGCCTGATATTGCCCTTTGTTCTCTTGCAGGGCCGTCTGCGAGTGCCGTGTCTGTGGAGGGCGATTCCTCACAGGACATGCCGGTCTCTGAGGGTCCATCGTCACATATGAGCCAAGCATCCACCAGCGCAGATACACACACCTCGGTGGGTCCCCCTCCTCAATTAGTTGGGATTGCACATGGTGAGTCACCGTGCACATGTGAGCCTGAGCAGACCCTGGTGGCAGGGGTAGCCGCGGTGGGTCCGCGTCGGTGGGAGCAATCTTCTCCAGGCTCTGCTCAGCCGGACCCAGATGCGGAACCCAGGGGGCCACCAGTCAAAAGGAGAGTCGTCGAGGGGCACCAGCACATTGCCGAGGTACTGGAAGAGGTGCCACGCGCACTCTCCACAATCGCGCAGGTGATGGAGGAGTCCAACTCCTGCATGAGGGCAATGGTGGCACAAGTACAGGAGGGTATCGGCGAGATAGTGTCGCGGGTAGGTGCGGGAACGTCTGCGGTGGAGGAAAGGCTAGCCTCCCTCGAGCGTCACGCACAGCTCAACATTGAGTCCATCCAGGCCCTGACAACGGCTGTTCGGATTCAGGGTGAGCAACATTCTGCCGCCATAAACAGGCTGACAGATACATTGGAGGTGGCCTTGCAAGGTCTCACACAGGTCATCCAAACTGCCGTCCAGCAGAGTGGAAGGGGTGATGTGGGCCTAGGCCATGAGAGGGAAGATGGTGAACGTGGACATGGAAGTGGGGACGCTACTCAAAGTGCCCCCACGTCTCACCCGTTGCCCCCCTCTCAACCAGTACCCGCAATGGTGCCTCCTCTCCAGGTGGCCGAGTCTGCCCCTGCACAGGTGCAGGAGGAGCAGTCTGTGGAGGTGCCCTCACGGGCACCGAATCCCAGGGGGCGTCGGCCCAAAGCATCTAACCGGTCAGGGCACGAACAAGAGCAACCTGCCACTACCTCTGCTGGAGCCACAGGGGTAGCACCACGTAGGGGTTCCCGCAAACGTAAGGCTAGGGTGTTATGAACTCAAAGGGAATGCACCAGGGTGTATGACAATTTGTTATGTTTTTATTTATAGTCGTTTACTGCACATACACAATAAACACAATTGTTCTCACCACTACTGCCACCTCTTGTCCATTCTTGAGCGGCTTGTGCAATAGGTCCCTTTCGTGGGGCTCATCATGACGACGAACACCTGGTCCCACCCATTGGGTCACACTACAGTGGGTGCAGGAGTAATGGCACCACTCTTCTGTGGAGGGGGCTGGTATGGCCGCTCCTCTGTGCACGTGATGAGGTCTGGGCACCTCAGACAGTCTGATGTTAGGAGAACCGTTGACATATGAGTGCCTCCCTGGCCTGACGAGCATCCAGGTGAGCCGGTGTTCGGCCCATGGGTCCTTTCTCCTCCTCTTGCTCCTCCTCCTCATCCTCCTCCTCATCGTCGTCCTCAATATGGGTGGCGGATGTGCATGGGGCCTCCTCCAGCGGCACCCCTCTCTGTTGTGCCATGTTGTGCAGGGCACAGCAGACAACTATAATTCGTCGCACTCTGAATGGCGTGTATTGGAGCGCTCCCCCAGAACGATCAAGGCACCTGAAGTGCATCTTGAGCACCCCTATAGCCTGCTCAATTGTAGACCTGGTAGCAATGTGGCTATCATTATATCGACGCTGCGGCTCGGTGATGGGGTTCCTCAGAGGTGTCATAAGCCACGTGTGCAGGGGATATCCCTTGTCGCTGAGGAGCCAGCCGTTGCCGGTGTTGGGTGAGTGGAAGAGGGGCGGGACGGTGGACTCCCTGAGAACGAAGGCATCGTGGCAGCTGCCAAGGTATCTGGCGCACACGTGTAGGAATCTCTGGCGGTGGTCACAGATGAGCTGGGCGTTCATGGAGCGATACCCCTTCCTGTTGATGAACAGTCCTGGCTCATGTGGAGGTGCCCGTATCGCTATGTGGGTGCAATCGATTACACCCTGCACCCGTGGGAAGCCAGCCTCAGCATGGAATCCAACTGCCCTCTCCATCTGGCTGCGGTCATCCATGGTGAAGTTGATGTAGTGCGAGGCCCTGTGGAACAACCAATCGGTAACCTGCCTTATGCGCTTGTGTGCAGACGACTGACAGACCCTGGTGATGTCCCCGGTGGCACCCTGGAAGTATCCGGAGGCGAAGAAGTCGAGGGCAGTGGTGACTTTGATGGCGACGGGTAAGAAGATGCTGCTTGGTCCATCCGGGAGCAGCTCGTCATTGAGGAGGCTGCAGATGTCGGCGACTACCTGGCGAGTGACTCTGAGCCTCCGTATGCACTGCTCCTCAGAGAGGTCCAGGAAGCTGAGCCTCGGTCTGTAGACCCTGTGCCGAGGGTAGTGCCTCCTGCGACGCATCTCTCTCTGCGGTTGCCCTCCCTCCTGCTGTGCAGGTGGATGTGCCACAGCACCGTGTTGTGGGGCTCCACGTGTCTGAGGCGGACGGCGTGGCCTGCGAGGCTGCTGAGGCTGGTGATGCTGTTGGTCCTCCGAGGAGGTCAAGGCGGCCCCCATCTGGAAGGTGTTGTTCTGAGGGGTTCTGCAAGGTCGGTAAGTGTGTCCTCGCACCGGGGTTGTGGTTTCACGTCGGTGAATCTTCTTGCTAGGAGGAGGGTGGTGGAGGGCAAGCGTTGCCCTATGTGACGGAGTGGCCTCCTGCGTTGGTGAAGGGTCTCCCCACCCCCACCTGTGGAATGCACCTTGGCAGCTGCCACAGGCTGCTGGCTGCAACACATCCGTTTGAAGTGAGAGTGTTTCCCCCAGTTTCCCCCAGTCTCAGTTCAAGGTAAAATCCCTCCCTTCCTAATAAAACAGCTCAATCAGTCCTGTGAACGACCTGAACGAGCAAGATAAATACTTACAAGTGGCATCCCGCTGGCTTTAATTGCCTGCGGGATTCCCACCTGCGGGGTCTGCGCGCGCACGCCGGCACGTCCGTGGGGAACCCGGAAGTGGGCGGGTTCAAGACGGGATCCGGTCCCGCTCCGGGATTCCCCGATTTTTGGGGTCCCCCCGCCGAGAACGCACCCCATAGCGGGTGGTAAAATCAAGCCCTTGGTGTCTGATATAAGCTTGCCTTTTTTGTCTTATCCTAGTCTGTATGCTCCTTGTCATCCAGGGGGCTCTAGATTTGGCAGTCCCACCCTTTGTCTTTGTGGGAACATATTTACTCTGAACCCTTTGAATCGCCCCCTTGAATGCCTCCCACTGCTCTGACACTGATTTACCTTCAAGCAGCTGTTTCCAGTCCACTTTTGCTGAATCACTTCTCAGCTGAGTAAAATTGGCCTTTCCTCAATTTAGAATTTCTCCTGTTCTATCTCTGCCCTTTTCCATAACTATGCTAAATCTAACTGAATTATGATCACTACCACCAAAATTGTCTCCCACTGATACTCCTTCCACCTGCCCAGCTTCATTCCCTAAAACTAAACCAAGAAATGCCCCCCCGTCTTGTTGGGCTTTCTACGAACTGGCAAAAAATCTTTCCTCATGTTAATTTGATACACCTATTTCTTTAAAAAAAACAAGTTTAATTTTGAAAGCAAACAAATCTTCTTTGAGGGACACAAATAGAAAAGTAGGTTACAAGGAATGGAAGAGAGGAAATAAACAGGTTGAGGATGAGGGACCCTCTCGCACCTGCCCTGTTGGAGTGAGTAGCAATGGGGTGGCAGTAAATAGAAGATTAAGGGTGAAGTGAATAACATCAAATCAAGTGGGAGGGGAGGATACGGGGCGGAGTGGATAGTTCGTAGGGGATGAAGTATTTGTACTGATTGGAATGCGGGGCTGATAGGAAGGAGATGGGGTACTGGGAAGGTGAAAGAGTTGGAAATCTGAAATGGCACAGCCAGCACCCTCTAATAATTTCAGCCTGAAGTAATGATGTGACATTGTGTTATTTACCACCTTTCACAATAAACAGATGAGTACAGTGGGTATCCTATGTGGCCTCTGGTGTTTTATATTGTAGTTAAAGGGAAGTTCTTAGCCTGGTTGCTTGCTATTCCAATCATGACATGCACAAAGTTTCACTTTACATGAGACTTGGTCTGCTTAAGTCTCCTTTTTGGTGTGAAACAAGTTTAAAGATTTGGCAAGAGGCCAATTGGTAACATAAATCCCAGTGTTACCTTTTCCATATTGCAGAAAATGCACTATCTTTGAAGTTTAAAAAAATCTTCTGCTTTGAATATTTCTGGTTTTCTTCATTGGTTTGTTATTCCTTCAAATCATTTTAGTTATCACCTGTTGTGCCATGTATCGGAAAGGCACAGATTCATACCCATAATTCTGCAGTGGGAGACCATTGGGGCACAAATCAATTGAAACCCTGGTTATGGAGCGGCATTGGAGATACCTGGAGCCCTGCAAACTGGGTTTCTTGGCAGAGGATTGGTCTTTAGATTAAGGAGGAGTCACAAATACTTGAGAAGAAATAACTTTAAATATGGTGAAAATGACCATTGTAGATTGTATTTTACTCTGTTCATTATATCACAGGTAAATCCAGATTTGGAAAGATTTTGGATCCACGTGCTGATGGCTGCAGGTTAGCACTGCTATGGAAATAAGGTGCCATCTACCTGGATAGCAACATTTTATCAAAGAAGCCTTTGCTGTTTGCCAATTTTACCTGTGGAGAACGTACAGACGGTGCCAGTAATGGAGCAATGGGATTTTATGAAAGTCATCCTTTTTGTGGAACTGCATGGAAGATTTTGTGGCCCATTATATTGGACACATTTGGGGTCAACAAGGATAACCTATTTTCTGAAGCGTTGGTGCCAGTCGAATAACCTGGCCGACTTCACTGGAAAAGAATGCAATGCCATCTCTTTATGGATCGGAAGGTGGTTCTATCAATTCTCATATCCAAGCTGGGAAAATTACTATGTTCCATGGAAGGAGGAGCATATAGAGAGCTTCTCCTCAGGTAGATACGGAGCACATGTCTGGAACTATATGAATTCTAATAAGAAAAGGAAAGTAATTCCTGGAAGTGGATCATTAATGGAATATCTTTTTCAGGCGTATTGTCCAACTACATACAGAAATTTAATTCAATCTAGAAATAGTTCAGAGTCTCCGATTCCCTTATATTTATGAGTACAAAGATAATTTTAAAATGTTATGCTAAAAAATAAAATTATTAATAACATAAAATAGGAAATAAATACAACCTTATTTTAGTATAAGATGATTAAGTGCAATAGTAATCCATAAGTCATTCATTACAATACCTGGTTTCGTAACCAACTGCTCTTACAATCAGGATACACTCTGCTCACTTGCTGGCATTTTACTTCTTTTTGTCGAGTCCCAAGTACTGCTGGTGAGTGGAGCATATCTTGACATTAAGATCAGCTGGTTATTGTAGCAGCTGGCAAATTGCCCCATAGTCAACTTAGTGGAGAGAAAGAAATCACCAACACTTCACACACGCTGTTGATTAAAGTGAAGATGTGGTGACAGTGGAGACGTTCGGGAGCATCAGGGAGTGGGATTTGGGAGCATTTATTAATTCTGGAGTTTTAATGCTCTGAGGTTCGGTGATTGGGGATTCATAGTACTTGATTTTTGCCAAAAACAGGTCAAAACAGTAACTTGTTTTCATGTTCACATTCCAACCAGTCCTTCAACACCCCACCCAATGTAGTCCGTCATAGACAAAAAAGCAAAATGCCGCACATGACCAAAGTCCAAAATAAACACAGAAAATGCTGCACATACTCAGCAGGTCAGGCAGCATTTGTCAAGAAAACACAAATCAATTGACATTTCAGGTATAAACCCTTGGTCAGACTGAAGAATATTACCGATGAACAGCATTTATAAAGGAACAGAACAAGGGAAAGGGAGGGATCTAAGAGCAGGCACGTTAGTTGAAATAGCCATTTAAGGACGTATATACATGAAACTAATTCTGTAGTGGTTGTTGGGGTTAATAAGGAAAGGTCAGTCTCAGTGCTGTGACAGTTAGGACTCAACACCAGACTGTGGGAAGAGATGAGAAAGGAACGTTAACGAACATGGATGGTGCCAGATAGACTGGGTCTCAGATGGGACTGTAAGGCATGAATAGAGCTCACCAAGGAATACATCAAGAAGAGATAAGAGAGCGAAGGTCATGTTTGACAGCCATGGTTATTCGTCTAGAAAGAGTAATAAACAGGGATTGTTGGTATTGTGCAGGCATGTTTGAGGGAAGAACATAGGAATGTCATTTGACGTAGTGACGTGTTAGGTAAATGTACTCACGTATTTATTAGGTGTAAATAGGACTCACTGATGTAATAGCATCAAGTTAGGGAGATGTAATTAACCCTATAAAAATACAGCCACAGGATCCAGTCTTGCTTAGGCTAGTGTGAGTAATCAAGGCGACACGTTTACGATACCCGATGAGTCTGGACCAATCGCATGGTCTCTGTATGTCATTGGTTGTATCCATGTTTTGATCAATAAAAGATATTAATCAGAAGTCTCAGTGTTTCCTGGTCTTTGAACTTGTATTAAGAGCAAGGTTTATCCGACAATCCCAACAAGCGGAAAAAAATTAAAAAACACACAACAACCACAGACACAGGAAAAGACATCGAATGACCTGTCAAGTGATCAGGGTGGAGATCAGAAAATGGTTAAAGCCCTGTAAATTTTTACTTTTTAAATAGAGACCCAAATCCCTTTTGAAAGTTACTGTTGAATCAGCTCCCACCACCTTTTCAGGCAATGTATTCCAGATCATAACAACTCACTGAGTAAAGACTTTTCGATCATCCCCACTCTGTTTTCTTTATGAATCATCTTGAATCTGTCTGTTTTCTTTATGAATCATTTTGAATCTGTGTCCTCTGGTTACCGACCCTCCTACCAGTGAAAACAGTTTCTCTCTATCTATTCCTTCAAAACCCCTCATTATTTTGAACACCTCTATTAAACCTCCCCTTTACCTTCTCTGCTCTAAGTGGAACAATCCCAGCTTCTCTCGTCTCTCCACAAAACTGAAACTCCTCATCCCTGGTACCATCGTAGTAAATCTCCTCTGCAGCCTCTCCAATGCCTTGATGTCCTTTCTGAAGTGTGGACACAATACTAGCTGAGGTCTAACCAGTGGTTTATAAAGGTTTAGCATAACATCCTTGCTTTTGTACTCTGTGCCTCTATTTATAAAGCCAATGGTTCCGTACACTTTTTTAACTGCTTTATCAACTTGTCCTTCCATCTTCAAAGATTTGTGTGTGTGAATCCCCAGGTCTCTCTATTTCTGCACCCACTTTAAATTTGTACCATTTAGTTTACACTGCTTCTCATCGTTTTACTTGAAAAAGGCATCACTTCTCATTCTCTGCATTGAATGTCATCTTGCCTTCCTGCCTTGTTTGGATGAGCTTAAATAAATAATGCTCTACGTTAATTTAGTTAGAACTCCAGCCTTCAGATGTGTTTGACACTCTAAGATTAGTTTGACCTATTTGATCTTGGAGTAAATCCGGCCACCATCAGCTGACCTCAAGAGAGACTATTTGGAAAGCAAAACAGAAGAAGGTGATAACAGGAGATTTCAGGAGAAGTCAGATCAGTCAGACCAATTCAAAGGAGATTGGTTAGAAAATAAATTTAGCCAAATAATGCACTTCGGAGAAAAAGGTTTGATGTTGTTGGAGGAGCATAGAAGTGTGGTCAACATAAGCTAACAGGTAACTCAGTGCAAATTAAAGAATACATGAAATATACAGTGATTTTTTTCATCACATACATGGTATGAATGAAAATACATCACAGGACAAGAGACCTGATCAACCAGACTCCAGACATCAGCAACAGCTGATTTTATTTATTTTCTGAATGGCAAGAAGCTAGGAAGTGTGGAGGAGCAGAGAGATTTAGGGGTCCAAGTACAGAAATCACTAAAAGCTGGAGGACAGGTACAAAAAATAATTTAAAAGGCTAATGGAATGTCGGCCTTTTTATCAAGGGAGTGGGAATATAAAGGGTGTAAAGGTTTTTTTTTACTGTTTCTCGGGCTTATTATAGGTCAGCCAGTTATGTTTTCCTGAGCTGCCCTGCCCGCAGTGCGGTTGCGAATCGCTTACCCCTTCCTGATTCTGAGCTGAGGACTTATCGGGTGGTAACAAAGACAGACGAACAGACCAGTGGATTGGTACAAGGAAAACTAATGTTTATTAATAAGAAAACTAAAACTACAAGGTAAACAGTATAATACAGAAGATAAAAAGAAAGAAATCGCTATGGATGTAATACAGTCTTACACTTATCGGGGGTGGAAGAAATGGACACATCGAGGGAAAATTCTAAAATCACAATTTTAGCAATATCCCTTTAATCCCCACCCTTATAACCAGCTAGATTTGTCTTGTGGCAGCCAGAAAATTAATGCTCACCGTGAAAAGGCCTGGCCTCCTGCTGCTGCCGTCGACATGTGTTTGCGAGGTTTACTGGATGGCCTTCCTTCTTGGTTGCTAGCAAGCAGCAGGACTCTGGCCACCAGGCGAAGAGAGAAGAGAGAGCGAGAGATACTGGGAGGCCCCCAGTTATACCCTCCTGGTAACAGGTTTTTTTCATACCTCATCAGCTTGCTTCATTGTTTGATTTAAGCACGAAACGTAAGACAAAGGACCCCATCTCTGGCCCATTTACATTAATGGCCAATTCCTGTATTGCTGAGTTCCATAACTGCTTTAAGACAAAGGACCTCATTTCTGGCCTATTTACATAATGGCCGGTTCCTGTATCGATCTGTTCCATAACTGCTTTACCATTGTTCCGAATGTACCTTGATGGTTCACCTTTTGTCCTGCGATCACTTCCTGCTCGAATTTTGATGTGTAGGCCGGCCATGTTGATGGCTTGCCTCAGGGCTTGAATGCAACTGCATTGTGCAAGGAAACCTGTCTGAGTCACGAAGCCTGCCAAGTTGTTAGAGAATGCTGCAGGCTTTTTAGGCCATGAGTCTGACCGCAGCCATTTTGAAAGATCCTGAATTTTTAAAACAGTCACACCAGGGTTTCTTTAATAACTCCGATAAATCTTCGGGGTGGGGGGAACATGTGAAATTTTGCGAATCCCTTCAAGGGGTGGAAGTTATGTTACATTTATATACAGCTCTGATTGGACCTCACTGGGCACCGCACTGCAGGAAGGATATATTGGCCTTTCAGAGGGTACAGCGCAAATTCACCAGAATGATACCGGGGCTAAAAAGGTTAAATTAAGAGGTGCTGTTGCATAGACTAGGCTTGTAGCCCCTTGAGTTTAGAAGATTAAGGGGTGATCTAATTGAGGTGTTTAAGATGGTTCAAGGATTTGATAGGGTGAATAGAGGGAAACAATTTCCTCTCGTGGATGAGTCCAGAACAAGGGGGCAGAACCGTAAAATTAGTTCTAGTCCGTTCAGGGCTGATGTCAGGAAGCATTTCTTCACACAAAGGGGAGTGGAAATCTGGAGCTCTCGCCCCAAAAGGCTGTTGAGGCTCGGGGTCAATTGAAAATTTCAAAGCTGAGATTGACAGATCGATGTTCGGCAAGGGTATTAAGGGTTAAGGAACTAAGGCGGGTAGATGGAGTTAATATACAGAGTAGGCATGATCTAATTGAATGACGGAACAGCTTGATGGGCTGATTTATCCTATTCTCATCAGAAAGATTGAACGAATCCATCCTGACAGATGCTGAACAGAGATTGTATAGTTATTTTATTAACCACACCCAAACTCTAAATGAAAAAGAGCCTGATTGAATTTGTTTAAACTAACAAGTTCTGCTGTTCCTACATCCCGCAGATGGGCAATCATCTTAAAATGTTTGAGAAGGAAGGCATGGCAAGCGTAAATATGAAAACATTTATTTGGTACAGTATGGGAGATTTAATGAAAACTCACTTACTTTACTTAACTTCAACCCTCTAGTCGTGAATAAAATAAATAATAAACTACACAGTCCTCGTCAGTGGACGAAATGCACTCACGTTTAGCCCATCTTACATTGAAATAGACCAACTTTTCATGGGCTTGGGCAGCGCTGGTTTTACAATAGAATGCCAAGGTCTTTCATGCCTTTCATTCAGTAAATCATCCCAACTGACTGACCTTTAACATGTGTTGACCTCTCCTTTCTGTTACTTCTGACCACAGGAAATGTGTGAGGCTGTTCCTCTGATTTCTTCCCCATTTACAGGTTCACCAGTTCCCTTTCAGTAAAACCAATTACCTCTACCCCCAAGAGTGGATGCTTGGCAAACACGCCGTACTAGGCTTATTGTACATAGGCAAGAAAAACCCAACATGGTTTACAGGCAGAAGCTCAGTTTCCGTGACCTCTCGGAGGAGCAGATCTTTAGGAGGCTTCGGATGACAGGGTAGGTGATCGCAGGTGCAGGGTGCCATAGATTGCACACACGTGGCAATCAGAGCACCCCCCGAATAGTCAGGAGGGTTCGTGAACCCCAAGGGGTTCCACTCCATCAATGTTCAGCTTGTCTGCAACCAACGAAATAGGTTCTTGCAGGTCTGTGTATGATTCCCTGGATCTTGCCATGATGCCACCATGTTGTGGCAGTCGAGTATCCCCACAATGTTTCTACCTGGGACCAAGCTGACAGGATGGCTGCTTGGGGACAATGGTTACCCTCTTCAACTGTGGCCCATGACACCTATGAGGATCCCCACCACTCAACCGCAGGAGAGGTACAACGCCAGACAAATCACCATGTGAAGCATTATCGAGCAAGCCATAGGAAGGCTGAAGTTAAGGTTCAGGTGCCTTGACAGGTCTGAAGGTTCTCTAAATTTTTCGCCAGCCAGGGTGTCGCAGTTCATTGTTTCATGCTGCGTCCTACACAACATAGCGCAGACAAGGGGTCTGTAGGTTCAGGATCAAGATGGCATTTGTGACTCCTCATCGGATGAGAAGAACAATGATAATGGAGAAGATGGGGGCCCGAACGCACGGCCAGCAGAACATATTGCCTGTGACGCAAGGGTTGCTTTAATAGCACGTAGGTTCAGTTAGACAAATGTCTACTGGACCATTGTCACCCTAGCAACCATACCCCCTTGCACAAGTTGTTCTGTGACCCTCATTGCACTGGTCCAAAATCCCCCAACTTGTGAGATTCAAAACACATCTCCACCTTCCACACCCATTAAATAAATACCTGACTGAGACATTTGTATTCAATCATGGGACACATGGGAGTGGTCTGAATTACAAAGGTTTAATGTGCTCAACAAATTAAAGGATCCAAACAAAAACTGGACACCCTTCTGTTAACCCTATGTGATCTGGAGAGTCTGTCTCATTTTATGCCTGACACTTCTATGTAGTGCTGCCACTGTGGCTTCAGCAGAGATGGTGGAAGGCTGCTGTACACCTTTCTCAGTCTCATGAGGTGTTCATGGCTGACAAGCTCTGATCTTTTGAGCCTGTGAGGACCCTGCCACTGACTGCTCCTCCTGCACTTGCTCAGGGCCAGTGTGGGCCAGTTGGAGTGGTGGCACCATTTTGGGTATTGGTTGAGAGGATGGCAATGGACAAGATGTGCAGACATTCTGAGAAAGGTCTGTACTTGCTTTTCCAGTTCCGTCATTCTCACTCCCCTGGGGCAGCAGGACATCAGTCCTCCCGGTCTGCGTGAGAGCAAAGTGGAGGATATCAGTGAAGCCATTGGAAGCCCCGATCTAGTTTGGTTACAATCTTATCAAGACCAGTAGAGATATTCACAAGACAGAGACTGTGGAGCCGCCGTCTGAGCCTGCATGAAGGCCACAACGACTGACAACATTGACTCATGTGAGTACCTTGCTACAATTTCCATACTGATCACCTCACGCTCCATGGTGGATTGCAGTGTTGAAAAACCAAGCGACATTACCTCACATATGCGAGACTCTTCCATTCTCTCTGGGTCTGTGGACAATGTGCCTGGCAGGCCTGCCGATATCTCACACTGTTGCAGCTGTGCCTCCAGCTTTCTTCTTTTCGGTGCTGGCCCCAGGGGTTCTACGTGTCTGTCCTGTTCAGCAGAGCTTGGAGTGGATGGAACCCTCCGGCACATAATCTCATCAGCTGTCCTTGCCACCAATATCTGCTCTTGCTCATTTGTGCCATGGGAGTAACCAAGTGCCGTCCCATCTACCTGACTAAGAGGTCCAAACGAGGTTCTGGTATCTGCACTGGTGCCTGAAACGCTTGTTTCCTGTGACGTTTCATCCTCAGCAGGTGTTAGTTCCTCTGAGGACTATCGATCCTCTCAAGGCAGGAGCTCTTGGTCTTTTTATGATGGACCTGGAGGAGAGAAGAAAGGGAAAGAGAAAATGCCAGAATTTATTATTAAGGATATAGTTACAGGGCAATTAGAAAATCATAATATGATAGGCAGAATTAACACGGTTTTACGAAAGGGAAATCGTGTTTGACAAATCTAATAGAATTTTTTGAGGGTGTAACTAGCAGGGTAGATAAGGGGGAACCAATGGATGTAGTATATTTGGATTTTCAAAAGGCATTCGATAAGGTGCCACACAAGAGATAGTTACATAAGATTAGGGTTCATGGGGTGGGGGGTTATATAATAGCGTGGATAGAGGATTGATTAATGGGCAGAAAAGAAAGAGCAGGAAGGAATGGGTCATTTTCGCGTTGGCAGGTTGTAACTTGTGGCATGCCACAGGGATCAGTGCTTGGGCCTCAGCTGTTTACAATATATATCAATGACTTAGATGAGGGGACCGAGTGTAACGTATCCAAGTTAACTGACAATACAAAGCTAGGTGGAACAGTGAGCTGTGAGGAGGATGCAAAGAGACTGCAAAGGGATATGGACAGGTTAAGTGAGTGGGCGAGAAGATGGGGATTGAGTATAATGTGGGGAAAAGTGAAATTATCCACTTTGGTAGGAAGAATAGAAAAGCAGAATTTTTTTAAAGGGTGAGAGACTAAGAAATGTTGGTAGTCAGAGGGATTTGGGTGTCCTTGTACATGAATCACAGAAAGTTAACATGCAGGTACAGCATGAAATAATGAAGGCAAATGGTATGTTGGCCTTTATTGCAAGAGGTTTGGAGTACAAGAGTAAGGAAGTCTTGCTGCAATTGTACAGGGCTTTGTTGAGACCACACATGGAGTGCTGCGTACAGTTTTAATCTCCTTCCCAAGAGGCAGTGCAACAAAGGTTCACTAGATTGATTCCTGGGATGAGAGTGTTCTCCTATGAGGAGAGATTGAGTGAATGAGCTTATATTCTCTGGAGTTTAGAAGAATGAGAGGTGATCTCATTGAAATGTGTAAAATCCTTAAAGGGCTTGACACGGTAGATGCTGAGAGGCTGTTTCCGTGGCTGGAGAGTCTAGACCTAGGGGTCATAGTCTCAAGATAAGGGGTCAGACATTTAGGAATGAGATGAGGAAAAATGTCTTCATTCAGAGGGTTGTGAATCTTTGGAATTTTCTACCCCGGAGGGCTGTGGATGCTCAATTGTTGAGTATATTCAAGACTGAGATTGGTAGATCGTTGAGCACGAAGGGAATCAAGGGATATGGGGATAGGGCAGGAAAGTGGAGTTGAGTTTGAAGATCAGCCATGACCTTATTGAATGGTAGAGCATGCTTGAGGGGCCATATGACCTACTCCTGCTCCTATTTCTTATGTTCTTATGTTTTTAAGTGATGGTACATTGAGAATATTGATCTGCACATGAAACAGTTCATCAGAGTTGTCAACGTTCTGAGATTCACAGAAGGTGAAATTGCTTTGTGGGAGATGCGGGTCTGAAAGATTAATGTTGTCACCCTTCTCCACTGGAACACCAGCCTTGCCATCACCAACGCTGAGGGAGCTTCAGCTGCCTCTTATCTCTAATACGTCTTCCTCTGCTGGGGAAAATTTAGGACTTGGTGTGGAATAGGATACGGGCATCTGAGCTATGGATGAGCTGAGGTTTAGAGAGGGTGTGGGAGGTTGACCAATAGAGTATTGCATTAGCCACGTCTGGGAGATGATAAAGGCATAGATGAGAGTTTGAGCAACAGATGGGCTAAGTCAGGGGCGGAGATGGTAGAAGTAGGAGGTCTTTGAGATGGAGATGGATGGAGCTCGGCGCTGAATAAGACGGTTCGGAACAGTCTGATTTAATTTGAGACAGTGGCCGTGGAGGGGGGTGGAATGGATGGCAAGAATATGTAGTTTGTGGCATGGACCAATGATGATGCTTTTCTCTTCCCAACGTTTGACTGGAGGAAATTGTGGCTCATCCAAGACTGGATGTCAGACAAACAGTCTGACAGCACACAGACAGTGGAGGGATTGAGGGAGGTGGTGAAGAGGTACAGCTAGGTGTTGTCAGTGTACATATGGACGCGCCCACTGTCATTTTCATGATGGCGGAAATCGTAATGTTCAAGTATCTCACTGTGGAGAGGCGGGATGTTCATTAACATTGGTAAATCAGGCTCCTTTAATGCTATTGGGAGCCCGATTTGGAATTAACGGCTGCTGCACGGGTTTCCAGACAGTGAAATGGGGGTGAGATTGCACGGCACTTTATCGGGTGGTTAAAGGTCAGGAGGCCAGTTCTGAATAAAGGTTCAGTGCTCACAGCTGCTTTCTCCGTTCCCTCTGGGACATGGTTTGTTGAGAGAACCTGATTTGAGAGAATCATTTGGCGAGTTTTGAGCAGTTCAGATAGAGAAGCTCATGATGGGTGGGCACCATGGCAGCTTTTGATTGGACTTCGGAAGAGGAGGAGAATGTGGATCAACAGCAGCAAGGTCGTGCTGTGGAGGGAGCTGCAGGTGGCCAGCAGAGAAGGGAGCAACACAGGGCTCGAGCTCGCAGGAGGCACTACCCACCTAACAGGGTCTACAGACAGAGGCTGAGCAATCTTGACCTGTCAGAGGAGCAGTACTTCCTAAGGCTGAGATTGTCATGTCAGGTGGTCACAGACATCTGTAGCCTCCTAGAAGATGACTTGCTGCCTGCTGGACCTGGTGGCCACGCATTACCGGTGGTTGTGAAAGTCACCGCCGCCCTCAATTTCTTTGCCTCCGGTTCCTTCCGGGCCGCGAGTGGAGACATAGCAAGGGTCTCGCAGTCGGCTGCATGTAAATGCATAAGGCAGGTGGCTGATGAATTGCTTGCCAGGGCTGGGAGTTACATAAACTCCCCCTGTGATGACAATAGCCAGAATGAACGGGCATTGGGATTTGCGTATCTGGAAGGCTTCCCACAGGTGCAGGGTGACATCAGCTGCACACACGTGGCAATCCAGGCACCTCCTGTAAAAAGAAGAGTCCGAGAGGGGGAGGAGAGTCCGAGAGCAAGAGGAGAGTCTGAGAGGTGAGCGCAGTGTGAAAGGAGAGTCCAAGAGCGGGAGGAGAGTCCGAGAGTGGGAGGAGAGTCCGAGAGGTGAGTGCAGTGTAAAAGGATAGTCCGAGAGTGGGACGAGAGTCCGAGAGGTGAGCGCAGTGTAAAAGGAGAGTCCGAGAGTGGGAGGAGAGTCCGAGAGCGGGAGGAGAGTCCGAGAGGTGAGCGCAGTGTAAAAGGAGAGTCCGAGAGTGGGAGGAGAGTCCGAGAGGTGAGCATTTTGTAAAAGGAGAATCCGAGAGCAGGAGGAGAGTCCGAGAGGTGAGCATTTTGTAAAAGGAGAGTCCGAGAGCGGGATGAGAGTCCGAGAGCGGGCGGAGAGTCCGAGAGGTGAGCGCAGTGTAAAGAGAGAGTCCGAGAGCGGGATGAGAGTTCGAGAGCGGGAGGAGAGTCCGAGAGGTGAGCGCAGTGTAAAAGGAGAGTCCGAGAGCGGGAGGAGAATCCGAGAGATGAGCGCAATTTAAAAGGAGAGTTCCGAGAGGTGAGCGCAGTGTAAAAGGAGAGTCCTGAGAGCGGGAAGAAAGTCCGAGAGGTGAACGCAGTTTAAATCTAAGGCAATTCATGGAAGCAGAGCTCGCACCCGTGATATGCTCCTGCTGCACTATGTGGGAAGTCATGGACACTGCAGGTGTCCCGGGCGACCATGTGTGCAGGAAGTGTGTCCAGCTGCAGCTACTGGCTAACCGCATTTCGGAGCTGGAGCAGCGGGTGGATTCATTATGGAGCATCTGCAATGCTGAGATTATCGTGGATAGCACGTTCAGTGAGGTGGTCACATCACCGGTAAAGATAACGCAGGCAGTAACGAAATGGGTGACCTCCAGGCAGAATAAAAGGACAAGGCAGGGAGAGTAGGATTCCCCTGGGGTTATCTCTCTCTCAAACAGATATACCTCTCTGGATACTGTTGAGGGAGATGGCTTATCAGGGGAAAGCAGCAAGAGCCAAGTTCGTGGCACCACGGGTGGCTCTGCTGCACAGGAGGGGAGGAATAAGAGTGGCAGGGCTATATTGATAGGGGATTCAATTGTAAGGGAAACAGATAGGCGTTTCTGCGGACGCAAACGTGACTCCAGGATGGTATGTTGCCTCCCTGGTGCTCGGGTCAAGGATGTCACGGAACAGCTGCAGGGCATTCTGGAAGGAAAGGGTGAACACCCAGTAGTCGTGGTCCATATCGGTACGACGACATAGGTTAAAAAAAGGGATGAGGTCCTGCAAGATGAAGTAAAGGAGTTAGGAGATAAATTAAAAAGCAGGACCTCAAAGTTAGTGATGTCAGAATTACTACCAGGGCCACATGCTGGTGAGGATAGGAACAGGAGAATAGACCAGAGGACTGCATGGCTGCAGGGATGGTGTAGGAGGGAGGGATTTAAATTCCTGGGACATTGGGACCGGTTCTGGGGAAGGTGTGACCTGTGCAAGCGGGACGGGTTACACCAGATGTCGGGGGTGGTGGTGTGTGTCAGCTTCACCTCTGACTTCAGAGCGGTCCGAATCGCTCCCACTCCCTGGGTTCTAGACCTTGGACTTATTTGGGGGTTGTGACAAAGTGCAGCGGACAACTGGTTTTGGTGCAAGAACTTTGACCTTTATTCAAGAGAGAAAATACAACACAACAATCTTAACACTCTAACAAAATGGGAAACACTTCGATACACATGAGGGAAATTACAGTAGAAAGATACCTCACCCCTCCCAATCCCACCGTACCAGCTAAGTAGGACTCTAAAGGACCAGAGATAATGCTTAGCAAACGAATCCTTGACAGTAATTCACCCA